>NC_056728.1:1774503092-1774803092 GCF_019279795.1 Protopterus annectens
GGCACTGTCATACCTCTCAACTGTACAGATTTTCACAGAATGTCCAGATTTTGCCTCATAGTTTTAGTGTGTTCCTCCTAAAATCTGTACCTTTCTGGCAAATAGCTATGGACTTGAAGTCATTAAATAATGGCAAATATTTGAGTTTAAGACTCCACATCCTTCAGAAAATTCATGCTAATCCAAAACCTATTATTCTATCAACTTTCTAAGTATGTAAGAGCAATATTTAAAATCTGTCCCTATTTGTCCCTCCATCATTTTAGGCTTTGTCCAGTTTTTTTTTGCTCTAAGGTATGGGCACTGTTTTCCATTAAAAGACATTCTGTTCAGATGCAATGCAGCAGACCCCCCCCCCCCAAAAAAAAAAATAATCTTAGCATTTAGAAACCTTCATACAGCTGAATCTGACTAACTCAATAAAATAGTATTATTAAACCTGCATTTGCAAAATATATTTCATATGTATATATGTGTAAAGATTCAGGCTGAAAATGCATTTCCAGGCAGTAATATATAAATCATATTAAGTCTGTGCGCAATCTAAAGCATAATGAAAGGCTGTCTTGTATTCTATACTCAAGGGAATTTTGTGCATCTTCCATGATGCCCTGATAAAGGGAGATTAACAAATATATTTGTACAGATGACAACAAATGCATTGATTTAAGTTTATTTATGCATTTTTATTTGTGTCATACATATAATCCTCTTACTAAAGTGGTCTACATTAGTTTCAACTTACTGATAGCAAATACTGAATTTCAACATAACTGAGTATTATAGTCAATTGTTTGCACAATTCAAGACCTGCAGAAGGAAACCAGGATCATGACCACTAAATATGTTAAAGTTTATGACATTACATTACAAAATAACAATCATATCCCTTTTATTGGAGTGCTGGGCAAAAATCATTAATATTATTATATAATTTTTCACTCTACACAACTTCTACATTTTCTGTTTATAAACCATTTTAGATATATCATATTAAACAACCATATCTGTATATACCATTTATTAATGTTCCGCTGTGAAATTCTACGGGGAAAAAAGAAGAACGCTGAACACACACATCTGTATATACCATTTATTGCTTATTTTGTCACCAGCATCTTTATTTTATTTTTTCTTCTTTTCTGTTCCTTTCATCCTCTTCTTTTATTTGCAGCTATTCTTTTTACTTTATAACTGACTTTATTATTTATTATTTTATAGCTATTTAGATATTAGTCCACAAAAAACAGCACAATAAAACCAAGCAAAATTTATTAAAATAACATAATCAGTTCAGTAAGCACTTTTATCTCCTTGTATGAGACTTCTTCAGACTGAATAATAATGTAAAGTTTAAAAACATATTTAAATACACAAACATTCACATGGAAAACATTCTTTTTCAGGCACATTAATATTTTAACCCATTCTTCTTCACATAAAAAACAAAATCTTCCCTGCTGTTTAGATATTAGGCTCACATCAAAGATGTGTGTGTGTGTATACACACACACACACACATATATATATATATATATATATATATATATATATATATATATACACACACACATACACACACACACACACACACACACACACACACACACACACACACACACATATATACATGGATTCACTTTAGAACATCGAAAGCCCATAACACAGAAATTCAAAACACTGAGACCAAAATCTTGAAAATTCAAAACACTGAAAACTCAAAACATTGAATCCCATAACATTGAAAATGCATAGGAAATCAACATTTAAAATATGCCAGCTCAACTACATACAGAAACAAATAAAAAAGAAAGCATGTTACACTTCTGCAACTATAAGCAGGGGGGAAGCCCCTCTGTGCCCTCCCATTTGCGGGCCTGCGCCCCAAACACCCCCTGCTACTTAAATATATCAACTCCGAGATCGCACTACACAGTACAAAATGGCAAACATACCATTCTGTGCTTCATGGCTGCCTGCTTAAATTGTAAAAAAATATCTTCAACCTTTTCTTAGAAACATTACTTCATTGTTAAAACATTACACATTACTATATATCTCTGAGATACTTACCTGAGTTTCATAGTAACTGCAGTGATGTTCCCTTCTTATTTGTTATACTGCAACATAACACATCTTAGTGTAGTGTAGCATGACCTCACAGTTGATATATTTAAGTAGCAGGGGGTGTGGGGGGCACAGAGGGCTTGACTCCTGCTTATATTTGAAGAAGTGTAACGTAGTTTGTTTCTGTATGTAGTGCTGGAATATAGTACATGTTGCTTTCCTATATATTTTCAGTATTATGGGATTAAATGTTTTATGTTTTCACTGTTTTGAATTTTCAAGATTTTGGTCTCAATGTTTTGAATTTCAGTGTTATGGGCTTTTGATGTTCTAAAGTGAATCTATATATATATATATATATATATATATATGTATATATATATATTTAGTTTACTAGTTTTACATAGTTTTTTGCTTGCTAGGATTTTCCATTTTACATGTTTGTTTTTAACTCATGTTAATTGTGTTATTTGTATGTTTATTTCTACTATGAAAATGTTAAATAAAAGAAACGGAAGAAATCTAAGCATGCACTACATTTTATGTAGGAGAAGACAAATAGAAAGCGTGTATCTGTGAACATCTTTCCTACATAAAATGACAAATAAATACCAATGCATTATACAGGCATATAGTGGAGACAGATTCTAAGCATGTTTTTAAGTTTTTGGCACTCAAAATGATTCTGATAGGTAAGAGAGATGGAGATGTATGCAATTGAACTGGATGTTTGGAGTCTAGGTGGATTACAGCTTTAAGACCTAATGTTGCAGTTAGCTTAAAACCTATATTAAAAGTTGGCAGTAGTTGTAATGTGGCAGTATAGATACATAATGAACGAATTTATAGCTGAATGTTTGATATTTATTTGCACGTTCATGTATCATTTATGACGTTTGATATTTATTTGCACTTTCATATATATTTTATGATTTTTTATATATTATTAATTATGGTTCAGTTTTTAAGTTTCATGTTTATGTTTTTATTGTGTATTACTCTAATCAATTCTAACCAATAGGCTTTGACGTTGAATAGCATGAGATTTTTTGCATGTATTTAACTTTGTCTAAACAATGAATTTTAAAAAGTTGAAGAATCTTCATTGGCAGCTTTTTTGAGCTAGTTGTTTTGTAATGCTGTTCAGAATTAAACTGATTGAATCTTACAGTGTTTGGCGTTTTAATACATGGGTACTTTGATGTTTAATTGGTTTTCTTTCCTTGGGACTTGAGCTTTTTTTGGATTGATTGGTGAATTTTAATGGAGCTTGTCATTATCTGTATGTTTGTATTCCTTCTGGAATGAAGAAGAAAAGAAACCAGGATGATGGGATCATTAGTACATACATTATAGCAAGTTGATTCAACAAAATGTATACATGTAAATGGGGCCTGTGAATGGGAAGTTCCAGAAGTGTTAGTTGGGTATTTGCCCGCATTAAATAGCAAACAAGACACTGATTGACAGTTAGCGTGGAATATATAGATAAAGCCTGCAAGAAAGCAACAGAAAGTTAGTTCCTCGAGCAGAAGGTCACCAGAGAGGGAAGCGAGAGTTTTCCTGAAGACCCAGCAGGCATGGAGTACAACAAACTAGTGTCTATTGTGGAAGAGAATCTGATAGAGATATCTAAACCTCAGAGTTGGAGTCTGGATCAGGGAGTCCTACATCTTTGGACCTTTCTTTAAAGTGCAGGCCATCAAAGTAAGTGCTGGATTACAAAGATTCATAAGAAACTACTAGGCTAGCTGCCCTTGTTAACCATTTTAAGCTTAGCCAGTTTGCCTTTTTGTGCTCAAAATAATACATCCCATTTGGTTATAGATTTACCTTCTCCATTCCACAGGCAATAATTATATATTAATTCTAATAAAAATAATTGGGAACGTACCACAGATAATTTGAAGGGTCCCATGCATCAGATAAAGCATTTTGGAGCTGCCTCTGTCCTTTAGTAGTACATGAAGCAGATCAGGGTTAAATTTTCTGCTTCCAATCCAAAGAGCTAAGTTGTACTTGAAAATAGACAGGGATGAACTTTATTTTCTGTGTATTGGGGAGTATGTTCTACAGTAGCAGTATCCTCTGCTAAATATTCCTGTCCCTCCAAACTGTTCTGTTGATTCTGCAGATGAGGTTTAAATCCCTTGACTGGGTATTTCTGCTTCCATTTGCCTTACTGATGAGAATTAAATCTATCCGTAATAGGTCAGAGAATGCCTTGTGTGCCAGACACTGGTCACCTCTTAGCAGTCTATAAGATATTGAATACAGTGACATGGCTTTGAGTTGGTCCATATAGGGCATGATGTTTAGACTTTGTATTATTTTCGTATGGTATCTCTGTGGGTGTTCCACTGTGGTGGTGGTGCTGTGGTAGCATTGTCGCCTCATAGTAAGATGTTGTCCTGTTCAGTTCTCAGCTAGAGCATCTTCTGTGTGGAGACATGCATGAATGGGTGTACCTTCATTGAAGGTTGTGCATCAGGGCCAGCAACTCGTCGCATAAAAATCTACTGCCAATTATTAGCGGACCGGAGTTCCGCTGTGGCAACCCCTAACTGGGAAAAGCCGAAAGACACAACAACAACATCTCTGAGGGTGTTCCAGTCATTACATGTGTCTGGACAGATACATGCCAGGGGGGCATTATCTTCAATGACTGGCCTAATGAGAGCTGAGTAAAGGGGCGCAATGATATCACCAGATCTAGACACAATCCTTTTGTTTATAATATATGCAATATAGAAAGGCTTTCTTACAATAATGGACACATGTTGGTCAAAATTTAGGTCACTATTCAGATAAATTCCCATATATTGAGCAACTGGGTCATAAGATTGACTTGCTAGTGCAAGTACAACAACAATTGTTTATGCTGGTCATTGAAATTGCTAATATTGAGAATGTGCCTGTCATGGAAAAATATCCAAGGGGATGCTGGAATACTACCCAGTGTCATGTGAACATTACGCTACCATAGAGAGAAGTCATGTCATTCCAGATAACAGTGAGACAGTGCAACACATATGGATGTGGAGGTAGCTGAGTTAATGGGCTATGACAAACTTAAAAAGAAACTTTAGTTTGAGATGGAATAACCCCTGGAGTTCAAGCGACTAGATTTTGTAACTGAACTTTTAATGCTGACAAACTATTACACAGATGAATGGTTTGAAACATATTTTAAATTTATGGCTAGAATATGATAGCAGTAAATTGAAAATGTTACAGATTTTAGCAGAGGACTGATTTAAAAATAGCTTTGACTAGCAATATGCAAAGTGTGCTGAGAACTATGATAAGTTAGCAACTTTAGTTGAACACATTACTTAATGACACAGTGTTTAAACTGAATTGTCTCTTCTAAATCTAAAACTGCAGTAAGAAATGCAACACCTTCTGTAACAAAAAAAAAGTCAGCAAGTAGTGTGTTAATTTGTTTCAAATGTGGAGGGAGGGGTCACATTGCTAAGTTTTGTACTGTTAATATGGAAGAGAATTTACCTCAGAAATAAACAAGTGCTAAAAGTGAGATAAATAGGAACTTGTAGAGCTCTTGACCCACTTCTCTTAATATTAAGCAGAAAAGCGAAGGTATATTTTAAGCAACAGGTATCATTGAGCAAATAAACAAGCAAAACTGAAGACAAAGTTTGTTCTGAGATGCTCTTTGGTGGGAGGGTGGTTAACATAGACAAGGAAAAAAACTTTAGAGTGGTGGTCTCCACCTGCACTTAGAGAGAGAAAAACCTAAAAAAATGACTTTTTACAAATAACTGAGACAATAAATCAGGAGGTGACTCTTTCTACAATTATCCCTTGTAGGGAAAGTCATAGAAAAAGTTGCAGTACCAGTGAATTTTTATGGCGAGGAGGAGAATATATTCTTTCTACCCTGAGACAAATTACTAAAAATGTAGCACAGAGTTAGTGGACATACACATAAACTGCATAAACTTTAAAAAGGGACAATAGGAAGATGAAACATTAAGTAAGACTAGACAGAATATGTCAAACGTTGTTGGAGGCTTACAGAGTAAAATGGTCCTCTTAGTTCTTACCAGGTGTTGAGTTAAAGGATGACTACTTTTATAGAATAAGTAAAGAAAATAAAGAAATTTGATATCATCTACTAGTGTCAAAGCCTTATAGGACACTAGTACTGAAGTTAGGCCATAGTCACATTTGTAGGATCATTTGGAGATGGACAAAACAAAGGCAGGAGCACTAGCCAGATTTTACTAACCAGGCATAAAGAAGGAGGAAAACAACTTTTCTTCTTCTTGCCCAGAATGCCAGAAAAATTCACTTCATGTGGACTTAAGAGTTCATTGAACCCTGTGCCTGTTAAAGAAGTATGGTAGTCTGATGCCACAGATATTGTTGGGCCACTAGAAAAATTTGGCAATAAGAATCAATGCATACCAGTAATAATGGACTATGCTCCAAAGTATTCAGAAGTAGTGTCATTACCCAAAGGAACCAAGGAACTGGGACCCCAGTACTGCAGAGTGAGTGTCCATAAAGAGATGCTTACTGACCAAGGCACTCCCTCTATGTCATTTTCATTATGTCAGTTATGCCAGTGCTTTAAATTCATTCATTCATTCATTCATTCATTCATTCATTCATTCATTCATTCATTCACTCATTCACTCATTCATTCAATCAGTTGAAATCATCAGTCTACCATCCACAGGCTGATGGATTAGTACAGAAGTTCAATAAAACACTAAAATCCATACTGGTACAGATGGTAAAAACAAGACCAGTTGCCACACTACTTAATGTTTGCAATCCAGGAGGCACTACAAGCTTTGGATGTCTTTAACTTATTTAAACTTCTCTATAGTAGGCATCCTAGAAAACTACTTGACATTGTTAAGGAAGCTTTGGAAAATGAGAAGACACCATTTAAAAGTGTGATAGAACACTATGTTTCTTTGTAGGATAGATTAAAAATTATTATGCCCATAGTAAAGTAGTATATGCAGAAAGTACAGGAGATGCTATAATAAGTCTATAATAAAAATGAACAACTTAGATAGTATAACATTGAGGATCATGTGTTAGTATTAGCGCCCTCCACAGAAAACAGGTTTTTTGCCAATTGGCAAGAGACATTCAAGGTAATTGAAGGGATAAATTCAGTGAGATACAGGGCTAGACAGCTTGGAAATAGAGGGGTAAAGTAGATCTATCTCATAAATGTTCTCCAGCCATGCAAAAAATGCAAAGTTATATGGCTAGCTGCAAGCTGAAGCTCATACATGAGTGACTTGAGAATCTCTACTTAAAGTATAGTTGTAGGGGTTCTTATCAAGAACACAACAGAAGTAAGAACATTTCCCTTAAGAAACAAATGAGTTTTTTTCAGAAATGCCTGGGAGAATTAAATGGATAGAACATAAGGTACTGTACCTGTGTACTATGTATGTATTCTACCTATGTTCCAAATTTCAGCTGTACACCACAAATCTATTAAGTACCTTTATTTTTAAATATTTGTTTGTTTGTTCTCTCTCCACTGTAACTGTTGATGTGCTGCATACCACTGTAAAAACATGTCTTTTGTAATTTGTGTGTATACTGATCATGTCTAAATGTATCTGTAATTTTTCTATGTGGAGCTTTTTTCCCTGGGCCTCTGCTGAAAAAGGGCCTTTTCGGCTCAGTCAGACATCCCCAGTTAACAAATGTAAAATAAAAATAAAAATAAATAAAATAAATAAATAACTAAGTAAGAAGTAGCACCTGGAATGCAGGCTAGACTGAGGCCATACAAAATGTCAGAGTAAAAATCATAAATGTTGTAGAACAACCACAAAATGAATGAAGTAGCACAGTAGTACTGGTCCCTAAAACTAATGGAAGTTTCAGATTCTATAACGACTTAAAGAAAAAGACAAGCATTAACTCATTCAAGTCTAAAATACATTTTTGTATACTTCCAGTTTACACCCATACCTCTTTATGACATCCAGAACTTTTTTAGGTTTGTCTTCTTTAATTAAATGATTTACCAGCTAATAATAGACAGTATTAGAAAAGGTAAGGCGTTATTAATAAAATTACACTAAAATTATTAGTCTAGGATGTCCTGCAGTGGAAAGTTAATCTTTGCCACTTATTATCATATTTTCATCTTTATGCTCATAGTTTCATAACTGAGAAACCTACATTTTATTGAGGTGCATGGTGTGTATGTGCTATCCCAAACAGAACCAAGACGCTATCCTCCAAAAGAAGGAAGCCAATCTGGTGGTCCCCTGCCATAAACAAACTGTACAACAGAAGGAAGAAACTGTTGCAAAAGATAGTAAAATCCCATGAGTGGAGGAGCTCCCTGGTCAGCCTCAGTAAGAAGCTGAGATCCCTTATAAGATCCTCCAAAGCTAGCTATGAAAACAAAATCACCAATAAATCCAAGGACAACCACAAAGCATTCTATAGCTATGTCAAGAATCTAGATGGCAACACCCAGATCTACTCTGAGTTACAGCACAAAGGCATGAAAATTACAGAACCAACTGATATTGCCAACATCCTCGCAGATCGGTTCAGTGCTAAATTTACCCCCATCCCCCACCCCCTAAAGGGCCCATATCTATACAGGAAGAATGCAGAGTCCCTGTAATCACAACTATGCAGGTAAAAGCTGCACTCTCTAAAGCCAAAAACACAGCATCCATGGGACTGGACAACATCTCAGGCTGCATTTTACACGAACTTCAGAACGAACTGGCTCCCCACTTAAGCACCATGTTCAATAATAGCCTCGCATCAGGCTTTGTGCCCACTGAATGGCGCACAGCAACAGTTATCACACTCCGCAAAGGGGGAGCCACCACTGATCCCAGGAACTGTCGACCTATTAGCCTGATGAGCCTGGTCTGCAAGGCCATGGAACGTATCATCATGGAACTCATAAACAAAGACATTGGTAACCTCCAAACTTGGGATCCCACCCAGTTTGGGTTTGTGAAAGGCAGATCATGCCTCCTGAACTTGATCAACTTCTTTGAGGCAGTCACCAAAGCCGTGGATGAGGGTAAGGTGGTTCACACAGCCTATCTTGACCTCGCCAAGGCTTTCGACATCATCCCCCATTCTGGAATTATAGCTAAATTCACTAAACTAGGTATAAATCCCTACTTCACAAGATGGGTTGCCAACTGGCTCACTGACAGAACCTACACTGTAGAAGTTGCAGACTCCAAATCTGACCTCAAGGCAGTGACAAGTGGAGTGCCACAGGGTTCCGTCCTGGAACCTCACCTGTTTGGTATCTACTTCTCTGAAGTACTACTCACTAATAAGGTAGAGGTAAGCAAAAGTATTAATGTAAAGAAAAATCAAACCGCTACTCCACAGCTGTTTCAAATATATTCCAAAGTTTAATTAAGAGATTCTTTAAAAAGATTTTTTAAAAAGGATTTTGTCTCTTTCTTTGAATCTTATTGGTTAAAATTTCAATATAAATATGGGTAATGGTGTCCCTGACTAGTATGAGCTGATGAAGGTTTTACCGAAAGCTCTTATTGTATGTTGATTTGGGACGTTATACCTGTGTTTTAAACTTATGGAAAGTTTTATTTGGGACTTATGCTATTTAGAATTTCTGTGACAGAGAAATTCTATTACGCTGAATACTTCCTTTGCAAAGTATAAGGTGATGTAGAGCTTGAATAAATATTGGAAAGCCTCAGCTCTGCGTTTAACTGAGTAAGGCTTAAATAAATATTGGAAAGCCTCAGATCTGCATTTAACTGAGTAAGGAAATATTTATTGTTCCTGTAAAGTGATTTAATGTTATGAAGATATCTAGAGTACTGCAAGGTGCTGTAAAGCTTTGGAAGTTTGAGTTTTATTCTGTTCGAGCAATATTTATTCACTGTTTCAGATAAGCGGTTAATACTGCGGAGGTGCTTAATACTAGCATTGAAAGACTTATTGTTGAGTTTGTTGAAAATAAAGAATAACCCTGCTTATGTTTCGAACATAGTGACCTTTTGATGAGAGGAAGTTTGAGCTGACTGTTGGTGGGTTTAATGCTCTAAAGCGTTCATGAAACAAAATTTTTAAAAAATCATTTTTTTAAAAATCTTTTTAAAGAATCTCTTAATTAAACTTTGGAATATACTTGAAACAGCTGTGGAGTAGCGGTTTGATTTTTCTTTACTTCTCTGAAGTACAGGCTAACACAGAATGCCTCTGGCTGATGAAGTTCACAGATGACTGCAAACTAGGAGCCATAGTCAAGTCCCCAAATGATGTGGACATCCTACAGAAGGGCCTCACTGAGACAGATGCCTGGTGTCAGAGCCATGGCCTCAAGCTCAGTGCCAAAAAGTGCAGTGTCATCCCCTTTGGTAAAAACTCTGTACCCATGAACTACCATATAGGCAGCAATCTACTTAACACCGAATGCGTGATAAGAGACCTTGGGACCCAGGTGGACAGTAGTCTCTCCTTTGATAGTCTCATCGCCACAGTAGTCAGGAAGTCCTTCTATGTGGCACACCTCATCATAAAAGGGTTCTCATCCAGGAAAAAAGAGGCCATTGTTCCCCTCTACTTGTCACTCATTAGACCCATTATAGAGTACAACACCCCTTTTGGAATGTACCTCACAAGACATATGCAGCAGCTGGAAAGGCCACAGAAGTACCTCACAAAGAGGATTACTGGCCTCAAACAAATGCTCTACACTAACCGCCTCAAAAAAACTCCAGCTTTACTCTGTAGCATATCACCTACTCCGAGGTGATCTCTGCCTAGCATATAAAGCTATGTCAAACCCAGAGCTGTTGGACATGCTACACCTAAAGAAATCCCAATCCCTCCAAGCTACATGCTCTAGGGACCTAAATCTTATCACCACAATAAACAGGACATGCTGGAGGGATAGATTCCTGTCCCAGAGACTTCCTATACTCTGGAACAAGTTACTCATCTATGTCAAGCAAATTTCTTCATTAGCACTCTTCAAGAAAAATCTTGATGAGTGGATGGGAAATAGGAAATACACCCCGGGGATCACTTCTGTATCTCTGCTGGACAGTGGCACAGGAAAATAACTTTCTTGGGTGGTGTAAGCTATTGTACCTTGCTGGCTAGGCTTACATAAGACCTTGGGCCGATAGCCTAGTACCTACCTATGAACCTATGAACCTACAGTTTAAAGCAGCAGTGAGTACCTCAGCAGTGCAAGGTTTCAGTGCCTTCCACATTTCAGATTAACAATTGCAAAGACGGGCTAAAGATGGAAATGTCTCAGCATACAACAGTAACAAGAATACTTGTAGGGTAGTCAAACAGGATGAGATCTTCCATAGGCAGATCACTTCAGACAAAATCCTATACCATATCCTAGCCAAATATAGGCCACCTTCCAAGTCCCAAGAAGCTCACAATGCATGCTTGGACCTACTACAGACACTTTCCTTCCAACCTAACAGCCTACTCATGGGATACTTTAATTACCCCTGTATAGAGTGTGAATCCTACATGGCCTCAACTCTACAGGTACAGAAATTCCTGGACTAAATTGCAATATTCTAAGCACCAAAAAACTGGCAAGGGATCTGAGTTCACAAGGTTGACTGTGACCTTAACTTCGACCACCATGTGTCTACTGGAGTAAGAAAGGCTTTCTGTATAACACACTTGATTAGAAAAGGCATCACCTCGAGAGCAAAAGAGGTTACAACCCCTCTATTCTTGGCACTAATCTGGTCCATAATTGAGTATAACACCCCATTCAGCATATAACGTACAAATCACCTGCAGCAAGTGGACAAACCTCAAAGTTTTCTAACAAAGAAGCTCAAGGGACTCCAGCACTTGCCTTACACAGACCAACTAAAGTCCCTGTCACTATTCTCTGTATCATATAGATTTCTTAGGGGAGAGTTATGCCTGCCTTACAGAGCAATCTCCTACCCAAACTTAATGAACTTGATCCATATCTGTAAATCAAATGGGACTAGAGCTATCCACTCCAGGGTCCTAAATATGGCCTGCGATTTAAATAGAACATGCTGGAGGGACAGATTTGTCTCCTCCCAGTGACTGCTGTGTCTTTCAAATAGGCTATCTATTCATGTGAAACAGAGCACCTCTTTGACACTGTTTAAGAGGAACCTGGATGACTGGATGGTGCACCATAAATTCTTACTGGGGTTAAAACCCACAATCCTCCTGGACATGGGAAGTCACTACTAAATTCAATCCTGGGTATTGAATAGATTTCTATGGTATTACATTGGGATGAAATGGCTAGGCTTGAAATGACCTCCGGGTTGAATGCCTAGTAATCTCCTATGATCCTATGATCCTAAAAGTGGAAGACAGGACAATTCACTGAAAATGTTCATTTATATCACATTGTACTGGAAAATTGTTAACTGTTTGTTAGTAATTATGAAAACAAGCAATATTTCCATATGTACTTAATATTTTAAAAAACAACTGACTTACAAACTGTTGCATGACATTAGATGAAACCTTAGAGCTTGTTGAAGAAAATTGACAAAGGGGTACTGGCAGACCACTCAACATTGTTAAGGAGACTATGGAGAACCAGAAGACATCAGTTAAAATGTGACAGAAAGCAATGCTACTATAAACAACAGATTAAAAATGATCATGGAGGAAACCTGATCTTGTTTGAAGGCAATGATCATTTTAAAAGACGAGAGCTGTTGTTTTCAATTTCTTTTTGAATGTATAGAATAAAATACATTTTTTATTAAAATTATGCCTGCTGCCTCCAGTGTTTCCTTGGACTTTATAGTATTTAAAAAAAATAAATGGACAATGTTATGTCTGTTTTGAGAGTGTTCGATTCTTACTATAGTTCTGTTTATTCTTCTTCTTCCAGCTTTTCCCGTTTAGGGGTTGCCACAGTGGATCACCTGTCTGCTCATGATTGGCAGTGGAGTTTTACAGTGTTGAGTTGCCAGCCCAGCACCGACCTTCCATGGAAGGCACACACACACGCACACCTAGGGCCAATTTGGCGTGTCCAATCTACCTACAGCATGTCTTTGGGATGTGGGTGGAAACTGGAGCACCCAGAGGAACCCATGCGACCACAGGGAGGACATACAGACTCCACACAGAAGGCACCCCGGCCGAGGATCGAACCAGAGAACCTCTTGCTGTGAGGTGACAATGCTAACCACTGCACCACTGAGGCCGCCCACTATAGTTATGTTTATTAATAAGCAATAATGTCTAATTGGACGGGTATTGCAGAGAAATAAAGTACTGTCTGGAGGTTTTATAAGGACAGATATCCTCCACCCCTTAGAAGCACAGTTTATATTTAATAGCATTTGTGTTTACTTACCTAAAATTAATATTGTTTTGTGTTGAAGTATTAAATGGTGGAAAAGTTGGTGTTTAAATGCCAAGCACGTTTAAGAAAAGTATAGTCTTTTTTGTTGTTCAACAAAGAAATAACAGTAAGAAGAAAAAGCATCCCTCACCCTCATTAAGTGATCTAAAATGGTTCTTTTATCTTAATGAAAAGAGTTGCTTCTGATGCTGGGCTGGTAAGTAAAAGAAATATCTGTCACATGGACTTCATGCTGCTAGTCGGTGTTCTTGTTTTACATGATACTCACCTTTGGAATGAGTAACAAAAAGAGGTGTTATTATTATTTTAGAAGAACAATTCTTGGAATTTTGAATGATCAGTGGGGTATTATTATTATTATTATTATTATTATTATTATTATTATTATTATTATTATTATCTTAAAATCCAATTCTAATCCTGAGGTCTACTAACAGAGAATCAGAATTGCGGCTAGTTCAATTAGTGCCCTGGGCCAGTGCTATGAACCAGTGCCCCACCCCCTCGGCTCTTCAAATGAAGAGCAAAGCCATAAGTGATCAGCTTATTAGCTTATTACAATTAGAACTACACAATCACTCCCAGCAAAAAAAAAAAAAAAGTCATTCCTTCTACTGGCACACCAACCAGGAGTTGGCCACCACATGCATGACAGTGACACACACCCTTCCTTCCAGCCCTAGCCATTCAGTTCCCATTTCTGTGCCCTGCCCCCAACCCTGCTTTAACACAGTTTATTAAAAAAAAAGCATTTCTTCTTTTAAACTGTAGCAAACAGTTACTAGAGTCTATACCTCCTGCACAGAGTGCTTTAGTGCTCATGTTTTACTAAAAAAAAAAAAAAAAAATTCTATTTTAACTGTAGCAAACTGCCTGCTACAAATGTAGCAAACATTTGCAACAGTTTCTATCCTCCCTGCATGGAGTGCTACAGATCTCAGGTTTTAGTTAAAAGTTTAGACCACACATGGAGCGGTACATCACTCAGGTTTAACCACAAATGCAATACTCGCTTTTAAAAAACAGTATTACATTAAAGAGCAATTGGGATCGGCTGACCACAACCTTCAACACTTTGTGCCCAGAGCTGTTGCCACTCTCACCCTGCCCTAGCTATGCTATGGCAAACAATCATTGTTTTCTAAATTAAAGAGTTTTTGTTTTTTTCTGGTATCAGGATAACAGTGCTGACCACTACTTTGCACTTCAGTTACTCATCCACTATAGTAGCTTGCTGAATCATTAAACTATCGTTAACTCATTTTTAGCTACATAATTCCTTACTCTTCTGATAGCCTTTCCAGGTATAATGCACAGTTTTCACTACTTTCCCAACGTTTTTTTTTTTAATATTGATGCCCAGATACATACATATTTATTTTGTGCAACTAAAGTATTGTTGGTTTTGTTTTTTCTGGTCATTTTCTTTCACCTTCCTTTTGCTTTGTGCTGGCTGTGCTATATATATAGTCTATAACAGTAGGGACAATGGCCAATGAAGGACATAGCCATGTTAAAGAAGAACCGCACACAAAAACTGGAAAGAAATATGTTTTTCAGCAAGTCTTGAACCTTCCTGCATTGCTTATCTGCATGTATAAAAGTAAATGGTTATTATTATTTTCTAATTTGCTATACCCCAAAATGATCTGAAGGAGGCTGCCATGGCTAGCATGATTTTGTTTTACAGTTAATGACTTCACCTTCCTGATGTCATATTAGAAGGATAGACGGAAATTACTATGATGAGGGGATCATTTACTGTTTTTTTTTCTCTCTTCAGTTTACAACAGTACTGTTACTGCCTCATTTTCACTGTCTGCATCAATCTGCATGTTTAATTACTTTGCTTCCTTTGATTTTCATTAGTGGCCATCTGTGTTACACCATTTTAAGGAATGCTTGAATGACAAGCTGGAAAATGTAGCTGAGTAAATTGTTCTTTTCAAAGTAACAACTGCAGTTCAGTGCTTAGATGTGAGAAATCTGACCCCTGTGATTTGTAGGTGTTACTTGGGCTGAAATGGTTTGTGTTGTATTTATAGTTTTAAATATTGTAGCTAGAATCAAAGGAAAACTCCACCCTGGAACTAAAAAAAATTGTTTCTTTCACTCTATCTTTGTTTCCTGACCTATTTTAACATCTTAAAATCACTCTAAGTGCTTTATTTGTAATTTTAGCCTGTTTTCCACAACATGGGTACCAGTGGGGCTTAATGTATCAACGTGAT
Organism: Protopterus annectens; assembly: GCF_019279795.1. Taxonomy (NCBI): domain Eukaryota; kingdom Metazoa; phylum Chordata; order Ceratodontiformes; family Protopteridae; genus Protopterus; species Protopterus annectens. The sequence goes on from NC_056728.1 coordinate 1,774,518,762, forward strand.
GTTGTTCTTCCTCAACCCTTTCTCTTTCCCATACTGCTTTGTATGACTCATGCCAGACATAAAGAAGTAACTGTGAATTCCCATGCCATTGTCATATAATGGAATTTGTGTGAGCCACTGTTATCTGCTTTACCTTCTGTAAAAGGACTGCTTCTTTTCTGTCTCTAATCACCCTCATTTATGTTTGGCTCAGACCTTGTTTTACACTATACTTAGAAGTTATTCAGGTACAGCTAGAAAAGTAACTAAATTGCAAGCCTTTGTTCATGGTTTTCTTTTGTAGTCCAAGAGAAATTGATTCTGCAAGAGTCTCTCAATGCAGAGACAGTTTTAACACCTCTGCAGTAGTGTGGGGGAGATGACTGTCAATTTCTCTTGCATTTACCCATGATGCACTCAAAAGTAAGCCTCGACCTGCATTTAGGATCTATTTCTTGAGATAGTGGGATATAGATAGATAGATAGATAGATAGATAGATAGATAGATAGATAGATGGATAGTTAGAACACTATAAAGTTAGCTAAACTGTCACATAAACCACTGCAAATATAATTTTCCTTTCCTTTAATTATGTGCTGTTCTCCTATACTGCCATGTGTAGTTCTGTAATATACATTCCTGGCAACTAAATATGTAATACTAGCTGCAATTTGTTTTAAGATTTTTTTTTTGTCTTAGTGCAATGAGCTGTTCCTCATGTTTATTTGTTTATCTTTGTTATATTTGCCACATATCCTTGATTATAGTAGAAGATAATCTTGTACCAATCTTTCCACAGTGTACAAATAAACTACAGAGAAATAAGTAAAAAAAAAAAAAAACAAATAATGAAAAATATTTTTTTCAGTTTTTCACTGTGTTCATCCTTTAAAGAGGAGGATGTGATGAAGGAAGGTGAAGATCTTGGGAGTAACGCACTTTTTAACTAAGACCGCTTTACTTGATAATGTAAAAGCAGCTGCTGTCCAGTCCCCACTTCCTAGCAGGTAGGATAAAATTAGGGCTTAATATTCATGTCTGTCATCATACAAATGTATGCTGTCAGCAAGCCATCTAATTATTTTGGGGGGATGACTTCACTGAGAAGCAAATATCTCTTTGGTTCATTCATAAGGATGGTTGAGGAGAAAGAGTTATGACTTTTGTGAAATGAATATTTAGTCCTGTCAACTAATGGAAGGAGGTTATCAGGCTGGTCTTCTTAGGGAAGGTGAAGTAGACAAGAAAATGAGACAACCATCAGCAAAGAATTTCTCTTCAATGTCCAAGTCTGGTAATAGGATACTCCTGGTGATTGGTGTGGCTATGAAAGCATATAGATAGGGCACTATGGTTACTGTATATAGAGAAAGTAAAATATGCCATCCCAGTCTGGAAGTGCCAGTAAGTCAGAAGGGTGTGGATAAGGTGGCAATGTTCTAAAACTGACATGACTGATTGGTGTAAGGCAGAGATGGCATGCCATTTATGAAGTCAGTGAATGTGGTCAGATACAGAACTTTCATTTTGTAAACCAGCTGCATTTTATAAATGATAGAAAAGATATAAGTGATCTGTAATTGACCTTTCCTTAATGCATTATATGGGTGGATCAAGGTTCTTGCTGAAATCCATAAATCTTAGTGCCTGCTACAACTGAGCAAATGGGTGAATACCTTACTATTCTCTACTATGACCTTAACAGACTCACAGATGATGTTAACAATTTAATAATTTAATGAAAAAAAGTTTCATGGTTGATGATTTTCCTATCATAAATGCTTTTTGCATTCAAAACATGAAAAGCTTTAAGTAAATATTTTTTCTCCTTTCCCTTTTTGTTTGCAAGCTTCCAGTTTGTAGTTATAAGGAGTGGTGTAATTAGGATATCTGACACCTGGAGCTAATAGTTTTTTAACACCACCCCCCCTGGGTGGAGATTATTTTCTAACACCCCTTCTTCTATGACAATTAATTTCAGTAATAATCATGAAATTAAACAGATAATGGCCGGAAAACAAAACAGTAAAATTTTCCTTTTATTGAACTTTACATATGTGATCATACCTATAAAATAAATGAAAATATAACCATAAAATTAAGAAAAAAATTACATTAATGTATTTTTCAAAAGGAAAAATTTACATCTACAAATTGGTATGTTATAGACCAGGGCTTTTGGCACACTCCCCCACTCTGGCATAGTAGAAAAGCTTAAGAAATAAACCTCTTCTTCACCTACTGGACCACCGTCTGGATTACAGATAGGATGCAGTAGATCAAAATAGGAGAAGCTAGCTCCACAAAAATACTGGTCATCAGTGGAGACCCCATGGTTCAGTGCTGGGACCTCCAGGGCCAGTGTTAGCATTTTGGGGGCCCCCAGCATATGTCAAGTTGAGGGCCTCTTGGACACTTCCAGTCTAAGTATCACCCTGTTACTACCACCTCTTCTAAGCAACCTTTTAGTTCATGCTGTAGTATTTTAGGGGTAATATACACAGTCCAAACTCTAGTTACAGTGCTCTTACGTTATGAGAAGCCTGTGTACCACACTACGTTGGCCCATGTCACAGAAGGACATTCACAGTTACTGGAATTTAGTTGTAGCAATGATGCATTACAACAGCTCTATATATGGGGCTGGACTTAGGTGAAATGATGCCCTAAGCACTTCCCAACTGCCCTCCCCCCACATCCTGTGGGCCCCAGTACTCCCATCTGCTGCACCCCCAACTCTCCATATTATGCACATTACTTTTTTCATCCTTTTCTTACATTTTGCCTTACTCTTCAGCTTTTTCAAGAATCCATGATTTTCTATAAGCTCTGAAATGCATTTTATTTTTTTCTTTTTATACAACCTTTTCCTCAAATAACAACTTGAACAGAAACTATGATAAAGGAAAGAAATTCAGTATTGCTGTTCAGCTTTAGTTTTCCTTGCATTTTAGAAGATTTTCCCAACCTTTTAATCTAATGGTGGCCTGAAAAAAATCATGAGTCAGAACAGAATTTCAGTCTTACCTTTTTTTCTTTCAAGAAAGACATAAGTTGTGCCCAAGGGTTAATGTTCAAAGCTGACAAAATAGTAGTTCGCAATAAATTAATAATACAATTGCTGTAAGGACAGACAAAGACAAATCCTTTCTGGGAATACTGCCTACTTCCCTACCCTCCCAAAGAAAAAGACAGTCACTGCCTATGCATCCCTCTGATGTTAGATTGGGATGAAAGCAGAAGTTCAGATGACTGCAGTCATGTATTTTAAGTGACTGCTTTCGTATATATACATAGCCTGACTTTTCACTCCTCACCCCTTCCCTCCGAAAGGCAATCACCATTATATATGCCTGGTGTGCGATTATGACAAAAGTGGAAAAACATAAAGGTCTGTGAGAAAAGTAAAAGAAACAATGACCCCGTCTCCAACAGAAGCTATAATGACCTCTTCTGCATACCTCTAAGGTTTGATTGTGATGAGAATTAAAGAAGTAATGAACACACAATCACCAGTCTCCCACACAACTTCACTCCCCTGTCACCACTACATGTACTACATGACATCCCTACTAACTGTCTGATACCTTGTATCTCTAAAGAGCAGGTCATAAATGCCCTCTCTAAGGCCAAAAACACAGCATCTATGGAACCTGACTTCCCAGGCTATGTCCTACATGCCCTCCAACAAAAATTAGCAACACCATTGGGTACTCTCTTCACTCACAGTCTAAGCACCGACTTCATTGTGGATGAATAGAAAATGGCCACTGCTATTCCCTTGCACAAAGGTGGTGCTTCCACTGACCCTGGGAACTATAGATCTATTAGCCTGACTAGCCTTATCTGCAAGGCCATGGAACAAATCATCATAGACCTTATAAACAAAGATATAGGTAATCTCCAAACACTTCACCCTACTCGGCTTGGATATGTCAAAGGGAGATCATGCCTGTTAAACCTGGTAGACTTCTTCAAGAAAGTCGCCAAGGCCCTGGACAAGGGGAAATCTGTGCATACAGCCTACCTAGACTTAGCCAAGGCTTTTGACACTCTCCCCCACTCAAGCATCATTGACAAACTCACCCAGCTACGCATCAACCCTTATATCATTAGATGGGTCCCTAACTGGCTCACTGATAGAGAACATATGTAGTCAAAATAGGGGAATATACCTCAAACAGCAGACCTGTAACCAGTGTTGTTCCATGGGGATCAGTCCTAGGACCTCTACTGTTTGAAATCTATTTCTCAAAAGTACAAGCAAAAATTAAAGGTCTGTGGCTGACAAAGTTGGCTGATGACTGCAAACTGGGAGTGGTCATAGAATCTCCAAATTATGTCAACACGCTGCAAGAAGGTCTTACACAAACAAATAATTGGTGCCAAAGTCATGGCCTTAAACTCAATGCAAAAAAAATGCATTATCATCCCTTTCAGTAAGAGCGATGTTCCTACTAACTACCACATCAGTAGCAACACCCTAAGCACGCACTCAGTGGTGAGAGACTGGGTACACATGTTTTCAGCAACCTTAACATATCACCATGTCTTCACAGTGGTAAGAAGAGCATTCTATATTGCTCATCTCATAAGTAAGGGCATTGCCTCCAGCAAAAAAGAAGCTACAGCTTCCTTGTGCTCTTTCCTCATCAGGCCTGTAATTGAGTACAACACCCACAAAGGTTCCTCACAAGGAAAATTCAAGGTCTTCAGCATCTGTCCTATGTCGCTCATCTGAAATGACTGTCGCTTTATTCTGTTTCATACAGACTACTCAGAGACGGTTTCTGCATTACAAAGAAGGCAGGCTCTGACCCTGCTTTATTGGAAATGTTGCATATTCCCAGCCAAATGGTACATAAGTTACTCGCTCTAAAGACCTTAACCTGGTATGTGACATTAATAGAATCTGTTGGAGGGATGGATTTGTCTGCCAGAGGTTACCACGCCTTTGGAACAGACTCCTACTTCATGTCAAACAGAGCACCTCATTGGCCCTCTTAAAATGCAATCTGGACAATTGGATGGGTAACCGTAAATTCACCCTGGGGGTTCCACTTGTGTCCCTCTTAGACATGGATATTAGGTGCTGACCATGGAAATAAGGGTAGAACTTGGCTAGGCTTGTAAGGACCCTAGGGCTATTAGTCTGCTAACATCCTATGATCCTATAAGACATAGCCATACATACTTCTGCGATGTAAGAAGGATTCCCATTACCAAACAATCACCAGAAAATCAAACCCACTACTTATCGAGCCTCATACCTCTCCACATCTTAGAGCCAGAAATCTGGACAAAGCCATAAATAAAAGTGGGATAAAGGACCTAAAATAGGGACATTTTTTAAATATTGCTCTTACAAACTTAAAACATGTTTCAGTATGTAAAAACTACAAGAAGTATTTTTTTACAGTTATTGATTTTGTGCCTAGTGACATCAATGAGGTCAGGGAGATTGAGTTGGATTTTAAAGAATTTAAGTGGAAAATACTATTTAATGCCTACAACACCCCTGGGCTGAATAACAACATGAATTTTAAAGTTGTATTAAACAAAAAGTATAATCAAGACAACGTGGAAATGAATTAATATTTTTACTGTGTGCAAGTTTTTTTTTTTTATTAGAGATGTTTTCAGTATGTTTTAAATATGTATACCACTTTATTTTTCTCATTCTTGCAAGGACTATTATGTTAATTGAACAATTTTTATTGGATAATTGCATGGGTGTTTTACTATATATAGGTAATTTTTTCTTGTAATATGTGTTCTGATGAAGACCTTTGTTTTCTGGTCGAAAGCCCTTAACTGTATGTGGTTTTGTATATAAAGCATTAAAACATTCGGGTGGTGTCTCTCTGTTCTACACAGTGGACTTGTTGCTTTAAACTTAAAAAGTTGATAGAATAACAGGTTTTGTATTAGCATGAATTTTCTTTTTCATTTACTTAAACATTAGCATAAATTTTCTGTTTAGTTAAAACTGATCATGCATCAGTCCCCCTCAAACTGACACTAACACCAGAACTCAAAAGGGTGAAATCAGACTAAAAAACTTCACTAAGGCAAACTATACCCTCCTAGATGAAGGTATAACTGCATTTCAAGCCCCACCCCAAGCTGAAAGCTTACATTAAAGCCCTGTACAATCACTTGCATAAGTGTATAAAGTTGGCTGTACCAGATAGAATCAAAGCCAGAGCCCCAAGTAAAATCAAGCTGCTATGGTGGACTTCCAGCATCAACAATCTGTACAATAAATGCAAAAGCTGCTGTCCAAGAAAACAAAGAAAAAGACCCAATAATGGCAAAGCACCCTCCTCAGCCTTAACAGGCTAATAAGACAACTTTTCAAATCCTCCAAGAGCTCTATTGAGAGAAACCTAGTAAGTACTCCCAAGGATAACCATAAGGCTTTTTACAGCTATGTACATAACCCGAAGGGTAGGTCCCAAGCATGTGCAGAACTGGTGGCCAACGGTATCACACACACCGACCCCACAGAGATAGTGAACCTGCTAGTGGATACGTTTGGTGAAAATGTCACTCCATTATCCCCTCCTAACTTACAACAACCCCTCCCCCAAACTCACCTCCCCACCTTACATACCTGAAGAGCAGGTCCTCAAAGCCCTGTCCAAGGCAAGGAATACGGCCTGTATAGGACCAGATGACATCTCAGGTTGTCTTTTAAACAGGCTAAAACATGAACTAGCATCACCGCAAGTACCCTTTTCAATCATAGCATAACCACAGGCTTTGTTCCTGTGGAATGGAGAACAGCTACAGTTATTCCCCTCAACCAAGGTGGCCTAGTAACAGACCTGAGGAATTAAAGACCCATAAGCCTGACCAACCTCATCTGTAAGGCCATGGAACATATCATTATGGACTTCATAAATAAAGACATAGATGACCTCCAAACCCTAGATCCTACCCAGTTCGTCTTCTTGAAGGACAGATCCTGCCTGTTAAATCTGGAGGATTTACTTGAAAGTGTGATGAAGACAATTAATGAGGGAAATATGTGCACACAGCATACCTCGACTTGGCCAAGGCTTTCAACACAATCCCACATTCAGGTATTACCGATAAACTTAGCAAACTGAATGTAAACCCCTTCATTGTAAGATGGGTTGCCAACTGGCTCACAAACTGGACATACACTATCAAAGTGGGTGATTCCACATCAACCAGCAGACTTGTTATCAGCAGGGTGCCACAGGGTTCAGTCCTGGTCCCCCTACTGTTTTTTATATACTTCTCAGATGTTCAGGTCAGAACTAAAGGGTTGTGGCTGACCAAGTGTGGAGATGACTGCAAACTAGGTGCCATCACTGAATCCCCCAAATGATGTCAGTATACTCCAGGAGGGTCTCACACAGACCAACGACTGGTGTATTAGTCATAGTCTCAGACTGAATATAAAGAAATGCATCATCATTCCCTTCAGCACAAACAATGTCCTTTCACACTATCAAATCAATAACAATACCCTAAGTACCCATGAAGTGGTAAGGAATCTGGGATCACAGGTTAACAGTGACCTTAACTTCAACCACCACATGTCTACTGTTGTAAGGAAAGCTTTTCACATAGCTCACTTGATTAGTAAAGGTATCATCTTGAGAGCAAAAGAAGTTATAACCCCCCTATATCTGTCACTTATCTGGCCCATAATTGAGTGTAATGCCCCATTCAGTATTTACTGTAATGAAGTATAATTAGTTCTTTTGAGCTAATCAAACTGTTCCCTGTACCCAAACTAATATGATCATCATGGATTCCATGGTGTACTTTTGGGGGTATGGTTTGTTAGCTGCCATAATTTAATTGATGCATTTTAAGCAGGTTAAAACGTAGCTTCTTTTGGGTGGGAGGTTGGCATAATGGTTAAAGTGTTTACCTTACAAACACAACATGCAGGGCTTGATTCTCACATGAGATAATTGGCTAAATGGCCTGTGAAGGCAGTTAGCCTAGTACTAATCTATGCAACTATGAAAACAAACATTCATAAATTAATTCCTGTATCGTTTAAATAGTAACAGCCACAATACCACAATTTTATTAAAAACTGGCCAAAAATATGAGGCAAAAATCTGGACATTCTGTGATAATTTGTATAGTTGAGAGATATGTTGATCCTACTCTGAAATAAAAAAAAAAAAAAAAAAAAAATTAAAAATACAACTTACTTTCCTGGGTGCGTCAGCAAATCAGGACCCTTGCTTCACTTAAATGGACCTGACTGAGTGCAGCTTACCAACAAATGAAAAAAAAAGATAGACAAATGTTTGCAATCTTGCAGTGACATCACACAGCCATACGGATGTCAACCACGAGCTGCACAGGAATGGGCAGAAGAACTGGTGAAACCCATGGCTGCTGCATGGGGGCCCTCATTCATGGGGGAAATAATCTGGGGACCCCTGTGGCTGAGGATTCTGTGAGTGCCTAACGCCAGCTATGGGGACCTCTTCTGATCAGCATCTACTTCTCAGAAGTAAAAACCAATACCAAAGGACTCTGGCTAACTAGGTTTGCAGATAATTACAAGTTATAAGCAGTGATCAAATTCTCAAAATACTCAGCCATCCTACAGGAATACATGTCACAAACAAATGACAGATGTCAATCTCATGGACTAAAGTTAAATGCCAAAAAATGCATTATCTTTTCCTTTGGAAAGTCAACTCCCCTGGAAAACTATGACATTGACAACACAGCCATAAGAACTGACTCAGTGGTTCAGGATCTGATAATGTATGTGGACAGTGACCTAACTTTTGACAAGCATGATGTGATCACTATAGGGCTGCCACCTTTTGTCGTGGCTAAAACTGGAGTAAAGCCATACCCCTCGTGTCACCAGTAACCCCGCCCATCCCATCCCCTCTCCCACCCACATCCCACCCATTTTGTGACATCACTATGACATCACTGACATGGAACACCCCCTTTTTCTATTCTTGCTGCCTGCTTTCAGCTGATTTACTATTCTTTTCTGTAAAAAAAGTATAGTAAATCAGCCAATTTACAAACTCCGATATTCTGTTTCCTTTTTGAAATAGAATACCAGAGTTTGTACAGTGTTTTCCAGACTACCAGAAAATCAGTTTGATTTCCGTATAGTCCGGAAAAAATGGTGGGGTGGCAACCCTAGATCACTATGGTAAGGAAGTCCTTCTATTCTGTGCTGTTCATGAACAAGGGGATGGCTTCTTCATCCATGGATGTCATTGTCCTACTTTACTCACCCCTCATTATGCCAATCATGGAATATAATACACCTTTTGGCATGTATCTGTCCAGGCATATGCAACAACTGGCCCACAGAGATAGAGAGATGTGATAAAAGCAATGTGCAGTATTAGAACAGACCAGGATCTATCACAAATAGCAAACTAAAAATTTCAGCACAGGTGGAAAGACTTATAAGATGTGAAAATAAATATAAAGGAAAAGTACAAAATAAGCAATTTATTGATGCTCCCAAAAAAATTTGTAGAGAATTGGGAAATAAGGTAAAAAGAATTGAAAGACCGCCAAAAAAAGAAGAAATAGATAAATTTTGGAGAAGTATCTATGAAGATCCTGTGGAACATAAGAAAGAAGTAAAAGAAAGAATAAGAGAGTTAAATGGGATGAAGTAACAGCCAGAGAGATTGAAACAGAGTTAAGAAAAGCCTCTAATTGGAAACCCCCAGGCCCAGATGCAGTACCTAACTTTTGGCTGAAAGTATTAACATCTTTGCAAGAGGATTTAGCCATGAGTAAGAACTATTTATATGCACACCCCGAACAGACAACAGGAAAAACAATGCTCTTACTTTGAACCTGCAAGCTACCCTAAAAATTATAGACCAATAACTTGTCTTCCAACGACGTATAATCTATCCATGGGAATTGACGCCGACAGAGTTTATAGTCATTTAGAAGAAAACTCAATTATGGCAGTAGAACAAAAGGGCAATAAAATAAAGTCATATGGAACAAAGGATTATTTGTTGTTAAATAAAGTTATAGTTGAGAATTGTAAAAAGTGGAAGAATCTAAGTATGGCTTGGATTGACTATAAAAAAGCATTTGATAGTATCCCACATTCATGGATAAAAGAGTGCTTAAAATGTATAAGATACCCCCTACACTGATTGACTACATTACAGTAACCATGCAACAATGGCAGACTACTTTGCAATTAAGCCATGATAAAGGACAGCTTATTATTCCAGGGATAAAAATTCAAAGGGGGATATTCCAGGGTGACTCTGTCACCACTGCTATTCTGCCTTGCCTTTAATCCATTAAGCTGTTTACTTAACAGCTTAGGTCATGGCTACAATTTGGCTCCAAAATGTAAAGACTTCTCATCTTCTCTTTGTTGATGATTTAAAACTGTATAGATCATCAGATGAGGAATTGAAAGCACGGCTGAAGGTTGTCAAAACATTTTCAGATGATATTGGAATGTCAATTGGTCTTGATAAATGTGCAAGAGCAACCTTTAAAAAAGGAAAACTGCAGCACCAGAAAAACATCAGTTTGGGACAAGAATGTGATATAAAAGAACTTGAGCAAGAGGGAGTGTATAAATACTTGGGAACTGATGAAGGATCAGCAATAAAACACAAACAAATTAGAATAAAACTCAGTAAGGAATACTTTAGAAGACTTAAATTAATTGTGGGAACAGCACTGACATTTAGGAACAAGATCCAAACTATAAATCAGTTTGCTCTTCCTGTCCTAACTTAGAGTTTTGGAATGCTTGACTGGCCCCAAAAAGTGTTGGATAGATTGGATATTAAAACAAGAAGGATGCTTCATGCTCACCAAATGATTTATAAAAATCAGTGTATACCAAGATTATATATTCCCTGTTCCGAAGGAGGGGTGGGCCACCTTGAAATTGATTACATGTGTAGATCTGCAATCGTGGGACTCCACACATATCTACTGACCTCACAAGATCCAAATATACTGAAAGTTTTGAAACATGAGGAGAATAAATCTTAGATGATGTCTCTGCTTAATTTAGCAGAAGCATATTGACGTCAAACAGGAATGGAAATCAAACCAGAAGTGGATAAAAACCAGGCATCAACTGAATGTGCCAAAAAATAAAAGAAAGAATATAAGGTGAAGGACCAGATGAGAAGGCAAGAAATGTGGAAAAAACATAAATATAGTTGTAAGTATAGAAAACTTCTGGAAGAGCCTCATGTTGATCAAGAACAAACACAGGAATGGTTAAGGAGAGGCAAATTCAAACCAAGAAATGAAAGGTTGATATTGGCAGCCCCAAGATAGTGGGCTACATACATGCTTTTTTACAAAGTACATTGAACATGCGGGAGAAATAGACATATGTAGGTTTTGTAAAACTGAATTTGAAACAGTCACACACATTGTTGCTGGGTGTGACGCACTAATGGCAGAGGGACTGTATACTGAAAGGCATAATAATGTGGTGAGACTGTTACACTGGAGATTGTGCAAACATTATGGTATCGAAGTGGCTGAAAAACACTGGGAATATGAGCCACAAAGAATCATAGAAAATGATGATGTGTATATCACATGGGATCACCCAATACCAACAGTTCAAAAGATAGATGCTAGAAAACCGGATATAGTGGTCCAAGAAAAGAAGACAAAAGTAGCATTGATCGTTGAAATTGCCCCACCCAGTGACTACAGTGTCTTGCATACAGAGAGACACAAAGTCATAAAATACCTGGATCTGCAGGCAGAAATGAGAGCTATGTGGAAGAAAGATACCCAGACCGTTCCAATAGTCTTAGGAGCAATGGTTCTTATAAAAAAGAATTTACATTCGTATTTAGATATGTCACCAATTCATGTAACACTGTATGAATTGCAGAAGGAGTCATTACTGGGCACATTGCGGTGCTGCGAAGAGCACTTTTGGCTGACATCAAAGAGTGAAACAATACTAATTTCATGAAGTTTAATCGTACTTTGACTTAGTAATGGGGTCCATTCCCGTCATGGTATTAGAAACCCAAAAGACTTGGAGAAATTAAAAATGGCAGATAGCTTACAAAAAGGATACAAGGCCTAAACAATATGTCCTGCAGGGACTACCTCAAAGCCTTATCATTGTATTTGGTATCTTACCGACTGCTTAGAAGTGACCTGTGTCTACTATACAAGGCATCCTTGATCTGTTACTGATGGATTTGCTTCACATCTGCAAACTAAATGGCATCAGAAATACTTGATCCAGGGACCTAAGCCACTTCTGTAACATTATCATTATGGTTTAGAGGGACAAGTATATCTCACAAAATAGGATACAACTGCTCTGGAAAAATCTATGTAAAATCAAGGCTCATCCCTGACCACATTCAAGCATAACTTGGATCAATGGATGGGAGACAGAAAATTTACCCTTTGTAACTACACATTTATAAAAATGCATGGGACCCCTCCAAATATGTAGGTTTTGATTTAGTAATTACAGCTAGAGAGATATGTAACTACAAATCTTTGGAAAGGGTTAGATACATATAAACTCCAGTGGGATAGGTAATTTTAAGCTCCAAATGTGATAATTGGTTAGGCTTAAAATGGCCTGCAGGGGCAGTAAGCCAAGTACTAAACTATGAACCTATAAGCAACAGAGACAGGCAGAAAAATAATTAGGGACAAAGACACCAAAATCAGAGCATTTTTAAATATTGCCCTTATAAACTCAGAAAATTGCTACAATAACAATGTTTACACTGGCAATGCATTTTTTGAAAGGTTTGAAAGTCAAACGTTTGTTTGCATTTAATGGCTGCAGTCCAATATGATTAGCCTAGAAAAAAAGCACATGTTATGATGAGCAAATCAAAATGAATGAAAGTCAGGGACATTCTGCAAAATCCGGAACAGTTTCAACAGTTTCACAAATACAGCACCCAGAGAGGAAACATTGCAGCATACATCATGCAAATCCACACTTGTCATAAAAACGCAGACTATAAGGCAAGCAAGCAATAAAAGGGTAGCTTGCAGACCAAACATATTAGGCAAAGACAAGAACATTCTGTAAAAGCGGGCATGGTTTCAAATGTGTTTCATAAAATGATTGACCAGAGTAAATAATATTCCAATTTATTTTGCACAAACACACACTTGCTGTTAATGCAGCCAGAGTGGCGCAGCGCTTAGCATTGTCACCTTACAGCAAGAAGTCCTCTGGTTCGATTCTTGGTTGCGGTACCTTCTGTGCAGAGTCTGCAAGTCCTCCTTGCAGTTGTATGGGTTTCTTCTGGGTGCTCTGGTTTCCTCCTACATTCCAAAGGCATGAAGTAGGTGGATTGGGCACTCCAAATTGTCCATAGGTGTGAGTGAGTGGTATGGAAGAACTACCATGGCATGGCTAGCCACCTGGCAGTTTAAACCTTGGCTTGAGATGATTGTTATTGCTGAAGTGCCACCCCGACCTCATCTACAAAATGGTTGAAGTGACACCCCGACCTCTTCTGCAAAATGGGAAAGAGGGGTTGGGGATGGATGGACACTCCTGTTCTTAATGCTGGACATTAAACTGAGCACAAGTTATTTCATCCTAAACAGAGCTACCCAACCCCCTCCAAAAAAAAGCATAAACATTCCATTTATTTCACCCAAATACACATGATTCAGCCCTTAATGCTAGAAATTAAGCTGAGGACAAGTTATTTGTTTCCCACAGCACACCTAGTCACACAGCAAACATTCTGGTTTTTTTTCACACAGATACTACCAGTCATTAGCAGACCGGAGTTCCGTTGTGGCAACCCCTAACTGAGAAAAGACGGAAGACATTACTTTTACACATTAATCAGCCTTTGAAATTCTCAGATGAAAAGTACTAAATCATTGACACAGCTGCCCTCCTGAAAAAAAAGCATAAATATTCCAATGTATTCACACAAAAACTGCACTACTCAGCCTTTATGGCAGAATTTAAATTGAGCCACTAAAAGGACAAGTTACTTTAATGCACAGCCCATCTAGCTACCCTCACCCCACTCCACCAAACCAAAAAGAGAAGACAAGTACAATTAAAGAAAAAAAGGAACATAAATATCCAGTTTCAAAACTTTACACTTTTTTCATCCAATATACACACCCAGCCTAGCTGCGCACTCCCCCCAAATAAAAAGAAGGAAGGGAGAAAGAAAGAAAGGAAATCTGGATATCTACACATTTTAAAACAATAAAAAAAAAAATATGTTCCTTCATTCTAGTAGCTCACAATGCCCTGGCTGACTGATTATTTTAACAGAAACAGTGTTGTGACTAATCCTATTAAACACCAAACAAATAACTTAAATTTCCACAAGTCCACTGCCAACTAAACTCAAGCTGTTGATTTTGAAAATATGTGTACTTCTTTCTCTGGTTTCGTCTACTCCTCCCTGGCTTCCTTCTTTGTATTTCCTCTCCTCTAATCCTATTGGATGTTTTCATGAACACATGGACACAAGCATCCAAAAACGTGGAAAAAAGTTTACTTTAAGCTTTTCACGTTTTGAAAGCAATAAGTTTATATAACAGAAAAATTGCCATTTTTGAGTTTTTTTTTTTTTTTAACAGAGCACCACCACACCCTTCACCTTCCCATTAGAACACCTCTCGCTGTAAGATTTTGCTTTTTTCAAAAATACATTAATCTAATTTTTTTTCCTCATCTTTACTGTAAAATTTTAGTTTATTTTACTGGCATGATTTTATATATATATATATATATATATATATATATATATATATATATATATATATATATATATATATATATATATATACTGCGGTGGTGGTGCTGCGGTAGCGTTGTCGCCTCACAGTAAGACACTGTCCGGTTTGATTCTCAGCTAGAGCGTCTTCTGCATGGAGACATGCGTGAATGGGCGTACCTTCGTTGAAGGTTGCCCATCAGGGCTGGTAACTCGGCATGTAAAATCAACTACCAATCATTAGCGGACCGGAGTTCCGCTGTGGCAGCCCCTAACCAGGAAAAGCCGAAAGACACATATATATATATCTTTACTATCATGAGTCTGAATGGTGGTCAGTTGAGTGTGACATTGTCGAAAGACAGTTTTCCAATGGGCAGAATGTCGAACCAGAAAACATCAACTACACTACAGTGAATGGTTAGTGTAGTTCGATTATCTGAGCTCGACATTCTGAGTAGAGATCGCAGTTCAGTGAGGATGAGGGAATTAATCCATTTCCTCACTGTAGTGTGATCTCGAACTTGGTATATATAATTTGCAGGAGGTGTGGGGGGTGCAGCTCCCCACATGGGGGGTGCAGGGCAGCTTGCAGAATAGTGACATAAATGTACCATTGAATGTAGAGTGTAACAGTACGTTAAGGTGCATAGATTGGGTGACTGACGTCATCTCCTGCTCTGTCAAATACATCGTACTGCAGGTGTCAATGTATTCATTTTCAACCTGACTGCTCTTTTGATAGTATGGATTTGGCATTTAGGGTTGACATTGTGATTGGATGACCAATGCAGTTTCGTGCTTTCCATAGTAATCCATATACACACATACACACACACACACACACACTATGTATATATATATATATATATATATATATATATATATATATATATATATATATATATAGTTCAATAAAAGGAAAATTTCTCTGTTTTGTTCTCTGTTTTGTTTTCTGGCCATTATTTTTTAATTTCCTAACAATTGTCACAAAGGGAATGTTAGAAAAAATGTGTGTTTGGGGGATGTTAAAAAATTCTCAGTTCCAGGTGGAAGATATGCTAGGAATGCCACTGCTGCTCTAAAGACAGCCCTCATATAGTCAGGTAGTGGTACCTTGCTTAACAGTACTTCAAACTAGATGCACCTTCTGTCTTTCTAAATCTTTCATGGGTCTTAAAAATCTTAAAAGATTAAACCTCTACAGCCTTAACTTTAAAGATAAACAAGCACTATAAGTTAAACTTGGGTAAATGCTTCTTATTACTTTGGGACAAGAGAGTGTCAGCTAAGTCAGTATCATTACATGCACTACAGCAGTTGTGAATGCTTTTGACATGGCTCGCACCTGTCTCACACGTGAAAGGCTTTCCTAAGAAGACACTTCTTCATTTTATGGTCACACAGAATCAGTCATTTAACCCTACCTATGCAAGCTAAAACTAAAATATAAAGAGAGCAGTTCATTGCAAACAGAAACACATTTTTGTTAGATGGTTTGTGTTGCTCCTTATCACTTAGCAGTGCTTCTAATTTCCCATTTCATCTTCACATCTTATTTGAATTAGAATAAGTACGACTTGTGATGAGGAACACAATGGATATTAATGTTACCTGACATTAGCTACATGTAGCTAATAGCAGATGTTTGCCATTAGCAACATCAGAAAGGGTTCTGGGAAAAGGAGATGAATGTCTTTTTGCTATAGTGAATATTTAGTAACACCAGATAAGTGCCCCCCCCCTTTTTTTTTCTTGCTCGTGTATTTTATTTTGCTACCTAGAGTTCATGTCATCCAATAAAGGAAAATGTCAGTGTGGGATGCAGATCCCCCATAAGGATCATCACGGACAGTGCTTCCCATGACCATACCTCTTGTAGTATCTGTAAGGCATATGTGCCTAAGACACTCAGAAGCTGTTTGTCTTCCCTGGCCATTTATCTTGAAAACAAATAGCTTAAACAGCCTAGGGTGCCATGTTATAATCCTTTAACTCCAAGATACTCTTGCTAGGTTAAAATAAATCCAAGAAGTCTCAACCAGATTCTTTAGCTGTCCAGCCTCCACTGGATGTCCCTCAAGAAGCAAGTAATAGATCTGTAGGTCATTCAGCATCTACGCTGGATTCCTCTGCTGTGACCCCGCCAGAAGCTGGCATGGATCCATCTTTTTCACATGTCCTTTAAGGCTTTGCAGGCATGTGCACTGGATATCGAGGGGGAACCACAGTTGATTATCTCAGTGGGTCTTGGGAATTCTGCAGATACTGGTCAAAGAGGGAAGTTACGGGTTCTTTTATTGAATCTCATCAAGGGTCGGAACCTCCCGTATTAGTTAGGGCTGATGTCCCTTCTAAGAAAAGACAAAAAACTGAAGCATGTTTCAGCCCATCTATGGATCTATGGATCCTCAAAGGGAATAGCAAGCATTTACTCCTTGGACCTCTACCCCTTCTAAACAGCTTAGGGAACCAGATTCCTTGGATGAGGATTCACTGTCTGGTGAGGAATCTTTGTCCTATTCTTCACAGATGGCTTCATCTGTGGCTTATGATTCTGACGAAGAGGAGTTTGTTAGTCTTCTGTCGAGGAATTGTCCTTTGGGAACACAATTGCTAGGATGATGGAATTCTTTAAGTGGGATTCTTCTCAACTGCCTGATATTCAGAGAAGATATTATAAATTGCGTCAAGCGGATACTCCTAAACCATCGGCAGTTCCTCCTGTGTTGGCTGCCTTGTTAGATACTTTCATTGCTACTTCCAAGCCTCCTAATTCTCAGCCTCCTGCTCCTAATAGGTTCTATAAGGTTCTTGAGGATTATCATTTTTTATTTAAATGTCCTTCTGCTGATCCTGCTGTGGTGTCAGTTTCTTCTGACAAACCTTCTAAACTTTTGCCCTCTTCCAAACTTTTGCCTTCTGATAAGGACAGTAGGGCAATGGAGAGGATTGACAAGAGAGTTTACACTGCTTCTACTTTGACCTTTAGGACTATTAATTACCAGACCCACTTGACCAGGTATGCTGTGGCCTTGATTGCTTAGGCTTGTCAGGTTATTCCCCCCCCCCCCCGATTCTGAAGGCAACTCTTCTGCCTTATGTTTTTTAGATTTTGCTTCTCAAGTTGTTCACCACTCTCTTAAGTGTAGCTATCATGCTGCTGATGCCTCTTCTATGGCCACGGCTTTTAGCCCTTCACAAGGTGTTATTCTTGGCTTCATCTCCAGTCCCTACCTGAGGACATTAAGGCCAAGTTGTTGGATGCTCCTTTGGATAATACACATCTTATTGACCTATTTTGGATCTCTTCCAGTCCAACGTCTTTCTTGAGAACCCTTCATTTTGGATGCTTACTTTTTAAACTGTGTTTCCTCTGTTATTACTCCAGGCTTTTCTGCTGTCCTTGGATCTGAAAGATGCTTACCTTCATATCCCTATTCACCCTCTCTTCCAAAAGTTTTTACATTTCTCTGTGTCTTCCTCTTCTTTTCAGTTCTCTGCTTTGCCCTTTGGCCTGTCTACTGCCCCAAGGGTATTCACAAAATGCCTAGCTCCTGTGATTGCCTTCTGCAGGCTCCAAGGCATTCGGATTTTTCCTTACCTAGACAATCTGTTGCTTCTGGTCCCTTCTCCCTGTCAATTGTTACAGGATCTGTAGTTCACCATCTCTCTTTTTTAAAGTCTGGGGTTTACTGTCAACTTCCAAACGTCCTTCTGACTCCCTGTCAGGATCATGTGTATCAGGGATGCAGGGTTCAGACAATTCCAATGTTGACCTCTCTTTTGCCCCAAATGTATTGTTCACAGCCTTGTTTCAGTCTCTTCTTCCTCTGACTGCCATGCCAGCCTGGGTGTTTCTTCAGGACCTGGGATTCATGGCCTCTTCTATTCCAGTACTTCCTCTGGCCAGTCTGCATATGCAGAAACTTCAATGGTACGTCAAGTCAGGTTTGTCTATAGCATCGTCATCCTCTGACTTTCATTGTACCTCTCCTTCCCTGTCTCAAGAAAGAAACTGAGTGGTGGAAGAGGTCAAAGCTAGAATCAAGGAGGGTGTAACCATCTGCCACAGAGTGTCATGGCTAGTACATGACAGAAGAATGCCAAAGAAGCTGAAAAGTAAAGTGTACTAATAGTGGTGTGACCAGTACTTCTGTAGGGTAAAGAAATCTGGGCAATAAAGGCAGAACAGCTGAAGAAGGTAGAAGTGATGGATATAAAATGCCTCAGACAGCTGATAGGATGTACACTGTGGGACAGGTGAAAAAATAATGACAGAAGTTTCTGCAATTTCAGAGAAGGTCAAAGAGAACAGACTACATTGTTTAGGGCATATGTGAAGAAAGCAGAAGATAATTTCATAAAAAAGAATTGGGAGAGACTGGAAGAATGCAAGATGAAATGAGGACATCCGGCGTAGAGATGAACAGATTGCATGAGAGGCCTGTGACAGTCAGGCATGACCCTTGAGGAAAGTATGAGGATGGTTCTAAATTTAGAAAGGTGGCAACAGTTCATGCAACACCCCAAATCCATATAGAAAAAAAGGAAAACGGAGGGTTGATGGTGACAATAATGATTCTTAAATTGGGAAGTCATGTGGTTTGAAGACTTGGCTGTCTCCCTTGGGATGCTTTAGATTTAGGGTGGAGAGTTCTTCTGAGGGTGGTCCTCTCTTAATAGCTCCTTCTCCTCCTCTATGTAGCCTAGCCCCCAGACTGGTGAGGTTAGGAGCTCCATCTATGGTCTTGATCGTTCTATTCTCATCTCCCACCTATTTTCTCCATCTTAGTTCAACTTCAACTTCAAATTTTTATAGTGATTATTCCCTAACCACTTACACATTTCAAAGTTAAGCAATGTGCATAGTACACTAATCAAAAGAGAGCATATGGTAAAAATATAAGACTATTTACATTATAAATCCACTAAAATACCAACATAAACAACAAAGTATCAAAGAAGCCAGTGTTTAAATATGCAGTTTCACTAATATTAATGTTCAAAAATATCAGTCCAAAAGAACCGAAATAATTACATCCAAATGATTCCTAGATGGTTCCTGTGACTTATGGTGCTAAACAGAGTTACAGAAGTGATACTTAGAGAACTTAATATAGTTACCTCATTACCACACTGGAGAATTTTCACCCAAAAGTATTTTACAGGGATTTTTATACTTTACAAAAATGATCTAGTATGCTTCCAGGGCTGATGTAGGAATGCTGGGGTGCAAGAGAGAAGCAGTGGGCAATTGGGGGTCATTTATTCTATAGTATGGGCAATTAATAATAAGATTCCGACATTTCTTGTCATACGATGTGGAGGCCATGCTTTAATATAGCTCTGTTCCTAGCAGTAACAGGCTTACTCTAGGAATGAGAGCCAGAGGACTGGAATAATTAATACTTAACTCTTACTCTAACTCATAAATAGATAGCATAGTAACAGAATGAAAGCAATGTTGTGCAGACACAAGAATGTCAGTAGGTTCTAGAGCTGACTTCTCACATGGAGGTTGTCTAAGCTCAAAAGTTGGATTAATGGAAATAATGTCAATATGTAAATAAGTATGAAGGTTTCAAGTCTGTGCTACCATCTTATCTTATCAATTCGTTGAGAAACTAATTAGTGCAAAGCATTTGTCAAAGTGTACACTTTTGCTTTGAAGTAATTTTAGCTCTTTCTAACCCTGTATATATGCATGTGTGTATGTTTATGACCAGCACATCGGTCAATGAGTAGCATTAACACCTTACAGTAAGAGGTTCTCTGGTTTGGTTTTTGTATGACGTGCCTCTCGATATGTTCTCATGGATATTCTCTGGGTACTCCAAAATTGTCCATTAATGTATATATATATAGTGTGTGTGTGTGTGTGTGTGTGTGTGTGTGTATACATATATATATATATATATATATATATATATATATATATATATATATATATATATATGTGTGTGTGTGTGTGTGTGTGTGTGTGTGTGTGTGTGTGTGTGTGTGTGTGTGTGTGTGTGTGTGTGTGTGTGTGTGTTTATGTATTTGTGTGAGACAGAAGAAAGGCCTGGCAGTCTGCTTCCATTCCTTATTAGCCTAGTAAACTTTGGGGAAGGCATCAGCTGCTTGTGGAGTTGCTATAGAAATTGGATTACACTTGACATCACTGGATGGCTGTATAGATTCCTATGGTAATAAATGCACTGAGTGTGAAACTGGTGCTTACTTTCATCCTTTTCTTCTTGTAGTATAACTGACTACTATTCTTGAGATGATCTCTGTTTCTGAACCACTGAGGGTGTGTTTGCTTTGTTTTTACTTGATGTAATAAAAATTCTAAAAATCAGAAATACAGAAAATTGGTTGTGGGCATAAAGAAGGCCTTGGATATAAGAAATACTTGAAATGTCCCTGCAAGTCAACATCAGATCAGGTCTGAGACCTTTACAGTGACAGATTTCTCATTCAAAGTGATATTTTCAGTCATGAAATTCTTTTGACTAAGCCTGACTTCCATCATATCTCTACACCTTTGAGAAAAGATAGTCCCCATGTGACCCCAATCAGGTTGTCACACAACTTGTAACGTGTGTGTGTGTGTTTACATTACACTGGGGTTTACCTTGCTCCATGATTTACAGTGTAGCCTCCATGTTTGCTGTTTCAGAATGTTTTTTTGGCATTATGAGTTGCAGTCACTTTGAACTTCAGTTATGCAAAGTGCATGATGATTGTTATCACACATGTATATTTAAGCACTTTTATTCTGAGGGTCTGATTTAATATATAACTTGTTTTACTTTGTTTACTTCACTGCTTAGAGACAGTTTAAACAGCAAAAACCTTTTCTGTGGTTTTAGCATAGCTGCACTGCACTGGTTTTGGCTTCTGGGTGGCTACCAATTTAATTGCTACTTTTTGAATGCAATACAGTACACTCCAGTACAACATACAGTTTTGTTATAGTATAACATTTTTTCTGCATTGCAGATTAGCTTCCTATATTTATTACAGTTGCCTATGCAGGACAGTTCTAACTAAAGAATGTACCAAAGCTGTATTCCTAGATCCTAGGATTCTTCATACCAGATTCACAAGCGATCCATTTTATCCATAATGGTTTGTCTGGTCAGAATGGAGAAAAGCCAGTCCATCTTCTCAGTGATAGTAAAATACTTAATGTGTACTAGGAGAATAAGCATGGCTACTGATGAATCAAAGACGATAACTACTCAGGGAAACAAAATTTTGAAGAATGCTACCTAAATGATGAAACTTTAATATTACAGGTGATACTTTGCAATTTGACCAACTTGCAACTTGACTGTGCTTTTGGCCACCAGGGCGTCCCGCAATTCAATTGCCATCTCACAATTTGACCCTGGAAAGGAGGCTGAAAAGTTGTTCATTGTTTCCTGTTTTTGTGTTGTTTATGTAGTGCAGTTTTTTCTTTTAAATGTTGCAAATAAGTGAATAAATGGGGCCAAAGAAGAGAGGAAAGAAGAATGATACTGGCAAGAAAAATAAGTGGCTGAGCATGGAAAAGAAGAAAGAAATCATAGGAAAAATTAACATTCTGGAAAAACATAGACAGCATCATGGGAGCTAAGGCATCAAAAGAAGCAACGAAGGTTATGGACAAACGCAGAAAAAACAATTCATGAAGATATGTGGAAGATGCTTCATGTTTGGATCCAGGAGATGCAGATGAAGGGAGATCCAATAACTCAGAGCATGATCTGTGAGAATGCTAAGCTCATCTTTGAAGAACTAAAAAAAAAAAAAACAAAACAAAACAAAACAAAAAACTCCAGGAAGTAGCTCACAACAAACAAAGGAATTTAAAGCAAGTATGGGGATGGTTCTACAGATTAAAAAAAAGAAGTGGCATCCACAGTGTTCTGAGACAAAGAGAGGCAACTAGTGCTGACAAAGAAGGGGCACAGAAATTTGTCATGGAATTTGAAGAACTGATAGATGCACAAGCCAGTGGATTTCTTTGTGCTGGTCCCAAGCCCGGATAAATGGGGAGGGTTGCATCAGGAAGGTCATCCGGCATAAAACTTGGCCAAATTATTCATGCTTTCACCAGTAAATATTTACATACCGGATTGGTCGAGGCCCCGGTTAACAATGACCGCCACCAGTACTGTTAGCTAACAGGGTGCTGGCGGAAATTGAGCTACTGCTGGCCGAATGAGGAGAGGAGGTGGAAGGCATGGCCAAAGGCAGGAAGAGAGGAGAAAGGCTAGGACTGTGGTCAAGAGAGCCTGCAGGATTTTTTGCAGGGGGATGCAAACCCAGAGCCCCACCCATGCAGCCCCACCCCCTCCACCCACGCAGCCCCACCTCCTCCGCCCACACCCCCCCCCCCACCCACACAGCCATTCCAGTGTCCCATTACTTGGCTATTTCTCCCCATTTGTCATAGACACTGTTCAAATCTCTCAGTGTGCATACTGTTTTATGCTATACTTCTACAATGATTACAGATATTTGGATTTCATTTACAACTTTTATTTCAGATTTTATAGCACAGTCTGATAGACATTTGCTAAACCTAAACAAAGCAATAGTTTTACAATGAAAACAGACTTAGCATTAAAACTTAAGCTTTGAAACCCCCATTCACTGAAACAGCATTGAAACCCACATTCAAAGAAAATCCATCTGGCCAGTGGCAGGGTAAGTTTACCTTTGGGCTGTTTTCAAATCATAGGCTCCTTGCACACATTTTTAGAACCATGCAAAAGTTCTTTGAGTCACCTTCCTGACTGTATTAATTATACTATATAATAATTGAATTATATCCCTTGTATAATACAGCACCACTTGTTAGAGTATAATTTAATTTTATAGTTCTGAACATTTTTCCTTTAAGCAGTGAAACAAATCATATGAACCAATAATGACAACCTGCGCAATTCAGAACATTTCAACCATAAAGGGCCACTCAAACTTCTGTCATACAATCCACCAATATCAATCAATATGCAGAATCTCTGCAGAAGTAAAAGTCACCTGAATAATTCCACATTAAACAGATCTGAAACCAATGAAGAGGTTGTTGCTAGAAAACTTTATATTTCAGTGTTTCATTGACAAGTTCACTGCCTGTTGCCCTTGAAGAATAAATTGCCTATGTTACAGTAAAATAAATGGTAAGCTGGTATATTGCAGTAGGGATTGGGAGGCAAGCTGAAAAATAGGTTCATAGTTATTAGGTGTCTCATCCAAAGGAGAACATACTAAGGACTGCAGTACCATACCCCCTTAAAATACAAATGTACATGCTGTAGGAATAGAACCTACAGCCCTTTGCATCAAGATGCAAGTATGCTACCTGCTGTGCTAACATGCTTTAAAATTCTATACCACAATAATGATACCATTTGCTAAACAAAACAGTTACACATTTTAAGCAGACTTAGCATGAGCAGCAGTAACCTTTGCTTCCCTTGAAGCTCACAATTTCTTGAAAATACACTTGAAAAAAATTTCACCTGCCAGATCTAACTAGGGCATTTCTCTCTCTCTCTCTCTCTCTCTCTCTCTGACTCAATCTGTCTGTCTCTCTCTCTCACACAAACGCACAGACACACATACAGACACGCACACATACAGAGACACACACATACATAGACACACACACACACACACACACACACACACACACACACACACACACACACACACACACACACACACACACCTCAACTTCTTGCACAAGAAATCTGGACAAAGCCTAAAATAAACAGGGACAGATTATAAATATTGCTTTCATGAACTTATAAAATTGCTAGAATAACAGGATTTGTGTTGTTATGCATTTTTCTAAAGGATATGATGTCTAAAACTATTTAGCAACTTCAATCCTTTTTAGGAGGAATATGGGGCAAAAATCTGGACATTATGCAAAAACCTGGACAGCTGAGGGGTATGCTACCTCCCTTAGAGATTTTGTCAAACTGTCCTCCTTTCCACATATTTTTACAATGTTTACTCATTCCAGCCTTGACAATGTACATAAATAGATTTTGTCAAAGTTACAACTTTAAACTCTGTATGAACTTGGTGTTTGTTTTTGACAGAAAGGTATAAAGGAACTCATGGCTATGTATATAGTTGAATCTGTGTACCGAAGTACTCTCTACCATGATGCTGCTTTAATAACTAGTGTGTTTGCATTCAAATACTTTTACAATTTTTATACTGAATTTTATAGCTACATGAATTAGAAAATAACCAATTTCCTTTT
Organism: Protopterus annectens; assembly: GCF_019279795.1. Taxonomy (NCBI): domain Eukaryota; kingdom Metazoa; phylum Chordata; order Ceratodontiformes; family Protopteridae; genus Protopterus; species Protopterus annectens. Next base: position 1,774,543,741 of record NC_056728.1, read on the forward strand.
CAGAGCCTAAGCTAAAAAGTCCACTCCTTCTCCCGGAAAACATCTATATATGCCACATTTCATGTTTTTTCACTGGACATAATTGCTGGAAAGGGACAGACATTCATTATACAACCGAGAACACTTGGATAAAAACTACATAGAACCTGGGAGTTAATGCAGAGTCCACAGCTAAAAACTTAGAGACCCAAGCGCTGTGAGTCAGCAATGCAGTTCACTGCACCCTTGTGCCAGTGGTCAGTTGCTGTAACATACATCCTGCCCAGACCACCACAGTCAGTCAATCAGTCAGATACTGTGTACACTGCTGATGTTTGTGATGAAAAGTGAAAGAAAATACGGCTAACTTGCTACTTTTAGATACACTACAATTCCTTCTCCACACAGTCCTTTTCATCAAAGGCAACTCCAATAAACCTCAATTGCAACCGCTTTATTCTTTATTGATTGTGCACACCTCTTATCTCTGTTTTACAAAAGCCACAGTAAAGTATGCCAGCTAGCTTTACACAAATGCACTCACTAGTTCTGCAAACTGAGAATAATGCCTGCTTAATTTGAACAAGTGACAGCAAAGTCATAGGCTCAGAGGATATCACTACGCTATTGACCCAGAGGTCATTTTAAGCCTAGCCATTTTAACCCAGTGTAGTGTAGTAGTGTAGTACAGTAGAGGTACTAGTCAGTACCCAAGACTGCATTTAGTGATAACTGCCCATGTCCTGGAAGGTTGTGGGTGTTATCCCCGGTAAGAATTTACTGTGCATCATCCATTCATTCAGGTTCCTCATGAACGCTGCCATAGAAGTGCTCTATTTCACATGAATTGGTAGCCTGTTCCAAAGACGTGGCAGTCAGTGGGAGATAAATCTGTCCCTCCAGCATGTCTTATTTAAGTCACAGGCCATATTTAAGAACCTGGAATGAGTAGCCTTAGACCCATTTGATTTATAGATATGCAGTAAGTTCATTAGGTTTGGGTCTTGGGTTGCTCTGTAGGCCTCCCCTATGAAGTCTATACTATACAGAGTATAGTGAAAGGGATTTTAGTCAGTCTGTGTAAGGCATATGCTAGAGGCCCTTGATCTTCTTTGTTAAAAAACCTCTGAGGTCATTTGTATTTACCAGCAGCCAGGAGAAAGCTAAAATATAATGGGGGACAAATGGCCAAATATCAGGGACTGATAGTGCCTTTATTTATTTAGAATGTTGCTAGAATAACAGGTTTTGCATTATCATGCTTTTTCTGAAAGCTATAAAGTCTAAAACTTTAACTCCTTAGTCACTTGCCAGAAAAAAAGTTACCAGCAGCAGCCAGCAAACCAGATATCAGGATGGATCCTAGTCTTTTTACAAAATTGACAACTGAGAGTATCTACACCCCCAGAAATATACATATATTACAGCACACTTGTTAGAGTCATTTTAAATTTGTTTTGAACATTTTTCCAGTAAGCAATGAAACAAAACGCATGAGCTAATAATGAGAAAACTGCCCAGTTCAGAATATTTCCATCATAAAAGTCTACTCAAATGTCTACAAGCCACTAGTATCAGTAAATATGCACAATATCTGCTGTAAAAGTCATCTAAATAATTCCACATTAAAGAGATCTGCAAGATCTGTAATGAAGAGGTTGCTGCTAGCAAACAACTTAATATTTCATTGTTTCATCTACAAATAAAGTGCCTGTTGCCCTTGAGAAATAAATTGCCTGTTACATTAAAAAATTATAAGGTAGTAATATTGCAATAGGGAATGGATGGCAAACTGAACAGGTTCATAGTTACTAGATATCTCTGCCAAAGAGGACATTCATGACTGCAGCAGCCACCAATTCCACCCCCTTTAAAAGTATAACACAATACATTATCAGTCCATCTACATACTGTGGGAGTAGAACCCACAACCTTCTGCTTCAAGAGCGAGTATTTTACCTGTTGTGCTACTAACACAAACAGACTTTGCCTGACCAGCAGTGCTACTTATACCAAATCGGTTTGTGTTGTTTGTAGCACAACAGGTAGAATACTTGCTTTTGATGCAGAAGGTTGTGGGTTCTACTTACTTCAAAACAAAACCTTGTCACACACCCACTTACTTCAAAATAAAACATTGTCACACACACTTCAAAATAAAACCTTGTTCCTGTCACACACTACTTCAAAATAAAACCAGTCTGTTATAGCAGCAAAGTCATGACCATCTACTATTTTGCCTGGCCGCTGTATTTCCAGTAATCCTCAATTCATCTAATACTCAGCTGTCCAATGACTGGCATTATCTATTCGTGCAATCAGTAAACATAAATATCACATAATTGTGGTGTGTATACTTTCCACATACTTATGAGGGAAAGCCACAAGCTTTAAATGGATTGCTGCCATGGAAAACCCAGGACAGAACTCTATCAGCTATGCCTTAAACCTCTCAATGCCCCTGCCTGATCTAACTGACTTATGAGCACTGATGCAACAAATAAATGTTGAAAAGCGGTCTTAGTAGACTGCTTATAATATATATATATATATATATATATATATATATATATATATATATATATATATATATATATATATACTGTTATGTATAAGACAGAACACAGGGTCCTTATTACTATAGACTGGACTGATGGATCAGAATACTGGAAACAGAAAGCCCACAAAGACATAAAGTCGTAACATTCGATACCAAAACTTTTAAGTCCCCTCCCATTCATGAACTTGAAAAGACTAAACAAATGACTAGAAGATGCGAGTACTGACAACCATTTATTTATAAGCACTTTTTGTCCTGTTTCTAACAAGAACTTCTGCAGTTGTCAGTATTTGCATCTTCTAGTCATTTGTTTAGTCTTTTCAAGTTTGTGAATTGGTGTTTGTGCTTCGAATTTTGAAGTTCCCTCCCAAACAATCTGGTAAGACAGTAGCTTTTTAAGGTCTTATGAAGCATTTGGCTGGTCTGGCAAAACTGCCTCCAAATGTTAAGGCAGGGCTGTTACCACTGCTGTTCTAAGTATTACTGGCTTGCTGGCCATTTGTGTATTGCTTCTAAGCTAAAAAGTCCTTACTGGGATTCTGGTTGTCAAGTTTGTAACTGCCACTGTGGAATTCAAATGCTGCTTTAAGCAGCTGGCCATTGCTTCTGCTTCTAATAAAGACTGTGCTAAGCAGTAACCACTAACCACAGCTGCAGTGCAGCTAAAAAACGGAATGCTGAATTTAAAGTAAATCCTTGTGCCTAGCAGTAACCTAACTGCACCCACAGCTAAAAATCTAACATTGTCCTTACAAATGCTGTGCGGCTAAAAACTGGAATACTGAATTGCTTCAAGTTCTAAGTTAAAGTAAATCATTACCGGAATGCTTTCTGGCTAGCCGTTCATTACTTCTTCTAAACTAAAAAGTTCTCCTTACCAGGGAATAGTAATATACTGATTATTCTGGCTGGCCAAGTTTGTAATAACCATGGAATTCAAATGCTTTAAGCAGCTCGAGAACTGCATGCATACACACTATGGCCCAGAAAGTGAACTCTGTTCCGATAGGCTGACAGAGGGCATGTGGAGCTGACGTTATCATGCACGCCTCTGCACATGATGATATCAGTTGAAAAAAAAAACATTTTAAAAAAGCCAGCCGATTCCAGGGGGGGGGTGCAAGTGCACCCCCTTGCACCTGCCTGCGGGCGGCCTTGACTGTGGTAGTGAGGGTCGGAATTTTGAATGTTGGCAGTATGACTGGTATAGGGAGAGAGATAGCCAATATGATGGACAGAAGGAAGGTTGGTATATTGTGTGTGCAGGAGACCAGATGGAAGGGGAGTAAGGCTAGGTGTATCGGAGGTGGGTTCAAATTGTTTTATCATGGTGTGGATGGGAGGAGAAATGGCATAGGAGTTATCCTGAAGGAACAGTATGCTAAGAGTGTTTTGGAGTTGAACAGAGTGTCAGATAGAGTGATGTTTATGAAGCTGGAAATTGATTGTGTAATGATGAATGTTGTTAGTGCATATGCTCTACAAGTTGGGTGTGCGATAGATGAGAAAGAAAAATTTTGGAGTGAGATAGATGAAGTTGTGATGACTGTACCCAAGGATGAGAGAGTGATGATTGAAACAGATTTCAATGGGCATGTTTATGAAGGGAACAGAGGGGATGAGGAAGTGATGGGTAGGTATGGTGTTAAACAAAGGAATGCAGAAGGTCAGATGGTAGAGGATTTTGTGAAAAGGATGGACATGGCTGTGGTGAATATGTATTTTAACAAGAGGGAGGAGCATAAGGTGACATACAAGAGTGTAGGAAGATGCACACAGGTGGATTATATCTTATGTAGGAGGGCCAGTATGAAGGAGATTGGAGACTGTAAAGTGGTGACTGGGGAAAGTGTAGTTAGGCAGCATAGGATGGTGGTTTGTAAGATGACGTTGGTGATCAAGAAGAGGAGGAGAAGTGTGAGGGCAGCACCAAGGATCAAATGGTGAAAATTGAAAAAGGGTAATTGTGAGGTGGAGTTCAGGGAAGAGTTAAGACAGGAACTGGTTGGCAGTGAAGAGTTACCAAATAGCTGGGTAACTGCAGTAGAGCTAGTAAGGGAGATGGCTAGAAAGGTGCTTGGTGTGACATCTGGACAGAGGAAGGACGACAAGGAGACATGGTGGTGGAATGAGGAAGTACAGAAGAGTATACAGAGAAAGAGGTTGGCAAAGTAGAAGTGGGACTGTCAGAGAGATGAAGAAAGTAGACAGGAGTATAAGGAGATGAGGTGCATGGCAAAGATAGAGGTGGCGAAGGCTAAGGATAAGGCATATGAAGAGTTGTATGAAAGGTTGGACACTAAGTAGGGAGAAAAGGACCTGTACCAATTGGTTAGACAGAGGGACCAAACTAGGAAAGATGTGCAGCAGGTAAAGGTGATAAAGGATAATGAGGGAAACATACTTACAAGCGAGGAGAGTGTGTTGAGCAGATGGAAAGAGTACATTGAGGGGTTGATGAATGAAGAGAATGAGAGGGAGAGAAGGTTGGATGATGTGGGGTTAGTGAATCATGAAGTGCAATGGATTAGCAAGGTGGAAGTAAGGATAGCTATGAAGATGATGACGAATGGAAAGGCTGTTGGTCCAGATGACATACCTGTGGAAGCATGAAGGTGTTTAGGTGAAATGGAAGTGGAGTTTTTAACCAGATTGTTTAATGAAATTTTGGAAAGTGAGAGGATGCCTGAGGAATGGAGAAAAAGTGTTTTGGTACCGTTTTTTAAGAATAAGGGTGATGTGCAGAGCTGTAGTTACTACAGAGGGATTAAACTGATCAGTCACAGCATGAAGTTACAGGAAAGAGTAGTGGAAGCTAGGTTAAGAAAGGACGTGATGATTAGTGATCAGCAGTATGGTTTCATGCTGGAAAGAGCACTACAGATGTGATGTTTGCTCTGAGAGTGTTGATGGAGAAGTACAGAGAAGGTCAGAAGGAGTTGCATTTTGTTTTTGTAGACTTAGACAAAGCATATGACAAGGTGCCTAGAGAGGAGTTGTAGTATTGTATGAGTAAGTCAGGAGTGTCAGAGAAGTATGTAAGAGTGGTACAGGATATGTAGGAGGGTAGTGTGACAGCGGTGAGGTCTGCAGTGAGAGTGATGGATGCGTTTAAGGTGGAGGTGGGATTTTTTCAAGGATCAGCTCTGAGCCCTTTCTTATTTGCAGTGGTGATGGACAGGTTGATAGACGAGATCAGACAGGAGTCCCCTTGGACTATGATGTTTGCAGATGGCATTGTGATCTGTAGTGAGAGTAGGGAACAGGTGGAGGAGACCCTGGAGAGATGGAAATATGCTCTAGAGAGAAGAGGAATTAAGGTCAGCAGGACTAAGACAGAATATATGTGTGTGAATGAAAGGGAGGATAGAGCAATGATGAGGATGCAAGGAGTATAGGTGGCGAAGGTGGATGAGTTTAAATACTTGGGATCAATAGTTCAGAGTAATGGTGAGTGTGGAAGAGAGGTGAAGAAGAGAGTACAGCAGGATGGAGTGGGTGGAGAAGAGTGTCAGGAGTGATTTGTGACAGACGAGTACCAGTAAGAGTGAAAGGGAAGGTCTACAAAAGGATAGTGAGACCATCTATGTTATATGGGTTGGAGAGAGTGGCACTGACAAAAAGGCAGGAGTTAGAGCTGGATGTGGCAGAGTTAAAGATGTTAAGATTTGCACTGGGTGTGACGAGGGTAGACAGGATTAGGAATAAGTATATTAGAGGGTCAGCCCAGGTTGGAAAGTTTGGAGACAAAGCCAGAGAGGCAAGATTATGTTGGTTTGGACATGTGCTAAGGAGGGATGCTGAGTATATTAAGAAAAAGGTGCTAAGGATGAAGCTACCAAGTAACAGGATAAAAGGAAGGCCTAAGATAAGGTTTATGGATGTGATGAGAGAGGACATGCAGGTGGTTGGTGTGACAGAGCAAGATGCAGAGGACAGAAAGAAATGGAAACAGATGATCCACTGTGGCGACCCCTAACGGGAACAGACAAAAGAAGATGATGATAGACTGAGAAGGCTATCTGCCAGAACAGATTTTTAATTGCAATGAAATGTGAAATAAGGCTTTTCTTAAAAAGATTGCCAAGTAGGACTTGCATAACCCAAGAAGAAGCTATGATTCCAGGTCACAAGCCCATGAAAGATAGGCAGAAAACACCAGTGGAGACTTTGTGCTGAAGCCTTTGCTGGTGTATCATTCAAAAAACTGAGATGTTTTGGAAGAAAGGTTATAAAATCAAAACTACCTGTAATGTGGAAATCAAACACCAAAGCTTGGGTAGACCATGCAGTTTGCAATGACTGGATTTTCGAGAAGTTTGGTCCAAGTGTCAAGAAGTAACTGACAGAGAACAATTTGCCAGTGAAAGCTTTTCTGCTTCTGGACAACACCTCTGCCCACCCATGAGATCAAGGTTCATTTTCTACCTCCCAACACAACTTCTCTCATTCATCATATAGCTCAACAATTCAATGCCTGCTTTAAGTATCACTGCACAAAAGCACTCTTCTCAAGGCTCTTGACATGACTCATTCTTCAGGTAAAGCACTGAAGGAATTCTGGAAGACTGAGTTGAACATTCTTCATGCCATATCATTCATCAAAAAGTGCCTGGGATGGAGTGTCACAGAAAGACCTTCATGAAGCTTGGAGGAAACTAGTTCCTTCCTTTTCCCAGGGTGAAATTGGGGATGAAGATGCTGAAGCAGCTGAAGTGCTGCAAGACATCGTTTCCACATCAGAGCACATGGACATAGGGCAGGTGGATAAGGTGGATGTGGAGGAACTGCTACAAGACCATAATGACAAACTCACAATGGAGGAACTTACAGCACTTTGTAATGAGCAGTTCAAAGAAAAAGAAAGGGAAATTTCTTCTGAAGATGAAGACAACAAGAAAAAAGAATCTGTGCCAACAGCTTGCATTAAAGAACTTTTATCCAACTGGGAGAAGGTGCAGGCTACAGTCTTGGAGTACCACCCCAACATAGTTGACGTCAACAGGATGACGGACTTGTTTAACAACACAATCATGCACTGCTTCAAGAGCATCCTAAAAAGGAGGGAGAGACAAGTCACCCTGGACAAATTTTGTTTCACTTACACCTGCCAAAAAACAGAGAGGACAGGCAGGACAGGGTGAAGAAAACTCCACTTCCAATAATTAAAGACTAAGTGGATTCTGTAAATGTAAATATGATGACTCATGTTCAGTTTTTGGCATGGATACTGGTGGAACTGGGCAGAAAAAATGGGCAGAAGTGTATGATTCTGACTCACCTGAATGAATGAGCCAAGCAGGGGTGCCTTTGAGCAAAGTCCTGGAGAGGGATTTAAAAAAACAGACACACCAGTATACACTGTATTGTGTGTTATTATTTCTTTTGGGGGTGTGGATTAACTGTTGTAAGATGTTTTAAGTTATAATGTTATTGTTTCTTTTGGGTGTGTGGATAGGAAACTGTTGTAAGATGTTTTAAGTTATAATTTATACCATATTAAAATGAACTAAATATAACATTCATCCTAATCAGAGACAACAGATATTTACTTAATAACTGTTATCGCACAATGCATGCAATGAACATGCATTTTAGTTGGACAGGAAACGTTAGCCAGCATTTTTAGATGTATTTAACATTAAATAAATTTGTTTATGACATGTAAAACATAGTTTTAGGAATACAGTAGTGCTCCATTCCTCCTCTATCCCTTCTCCACATCCTGTGCTCCATTTAAGAGATGTTCTACACTTCAAATCTTGATGAACTACATTTTTAAAATATTTTTAGAGTATTTTTTTTTATTTTGTTTGGGCCAGGAATAAGTTAAACCATTTTCCATACATTTGCATGTGAAATGGCATCTCGCAATTCAACTGCCATTCCAGAATGGATTATGGTTGAATCGTGAGGTACCACCTGTACTTCCTCATTTTAGCATCTTAACTAATGGTTAGCAACCTGCTCTATACATGATCAATTTTAAGGAAATTAACCTTAAATACAAAGTTCTTCTTGATAAAAATACAGTTACATTGCAAAACATCAGCCATCATAATAAAATTTGGCTTGTACCAGTGGCACAGAGAGATAAGGCCACAGCTAGAGCCTAGGTGACCCAAATTGGGTGACCTTCTCAGGCACTTGATGACAGATGCAGGGGAATATGGAATGCCTTGGGAGGACAGATTTGTCTTAGTCCTGGTAGGTCAGAACATGAAAGGGCTACCAGGGTGAATGTGTGGGCGGACTGGGACATGTGCCCACCATAGTAACACAGCAGAGATGTGCCTAGAGGCCACACCTCATTGTCTGCTTAGCCTGCCTGCTTAGCCCACAAAGTCATGTTAACATGCATATCAGGAGGGTTGGTATTATACCTGCACACCACACCAGCACAATCGAGCTTGCAGCAGTACAGCACCACTCCTCTACCAATCAAAGAAAATGGATGCCAGGATATTGTTCAGTTCTGCTTGATCCACCTAGTAGAAACCAGACCCCATCTCAAGAGAGAGAAGATCAAGGACATGTCCTAGCTGGTGATGGGAAATGGGGGTGGTACAATAGACAGAGGAAAGAGAACAAAGACAGTGGTGGCTGTACAAGGCAGTACAAAGCTTGCCCACCATAGCACAAGACCAGCTAGTTGGAGGTTGTTAAGGGGTATACCTTTGAAAAAAAAAATATCAGTATATTCAAAGAATACCACAAAACCTGAACCAATAACTAGCTATAGTTCAAGTTTAGTTGAACAAGGTGAGGTCTAAGCCAAATGCTTGCCGAAATTATAAAACTTCGCTTAGAAGATAACTTGAAAGGAGAGATTGAGGTGGATTTTTCTACATAACACAATAGGATAGGAACAAACTATTCAAAATGCACATTGATGGCTGTTTGCAACATAGTCTGAGAGCATCTAGTACCCCATGGTCCATGCTGTACAGAGCTCTACAGCTTTTATAGCAAGCAGAAAAGTCAAGCAGGTGATGTAGTTCCATACTCTTTAGGTATTTGTAGGTTGACAAGTTGACTGTACATCTTTTCCTCCCAAAAACTGGATGCTAGCAGAGGTTCTACAGCACTGGAGTAATGTTATCCCTGTGATTCTCACTCATCAACTGGCAAGTTGTAAAATTCTGCATTATATGTAACAGATGGGTATTACCTCCACATAGCCCTGAGTAAAGCATGTACAGTCATCCAAGTGAACAATCACCAGAACATAAAGTAATACAGGAAAATGTCACAATGCCACAAGAAGGGCAAGCTGACACATGTAATCATAGGAATCATAGTTAATGCAAAGAAACTGGACCAGAAGGCCATTAACACCTTGCCAGAATCAAACATAGGCTTTACCTTTCTTTTCCAGGAAGGATAGGACATTCATACCAGGGGTGAATTTATGAATGTTCATCCAGTTATCTAGCTTACTTGTTTTTGGTCCACTAGGTCCTTATCTTTACTGTCCTGGTCCCCAGTACCCAATGTCCATGCAGGGTCTACCAGATACTCTCCAACCCTCTGGACTTACCCTGTTTTTCTGAAGCCAGTCATGGATCCTGAAGATGTTCTGAGAGCTCAGCTCATCTGTCCTTCCATCTGAGAAAAAAATTTTTTTTTATGACTTACCCACTCCCTTTCCCTGTCCCCCACACTCATTGATTATGCCCAAGGGCAGCTTCCCTTTTTAAACCATGTCTCCCCTTAGCAAACATATCAATGAGTGCACCCCCACCTTGGATGGCATGTCCATCCCCTCCCTGCTACTCCGTCAGTCACCAGAGCCACTAATCGAACCCAGGTTGACTGAGCCATGGTCAGGGCATTATCTCTCAATGCCACAAGAGCAGCTATTGTCTAGCTCCCTTTTGAAGGAAGATAGTGAATCACACTGCTTAATATGGAGAGGACGTTTATTCCAGAGAAGGAGTAGGCACTGCATGACAACTTTATCTTTCCACCTTTTCTTTTTTTTTAAGTAGATTTAGGTCTGTAGTCATTAGCACTGTTTGCTTTGTGAAGGTATAAGAGATCTTTTACTACTGGATCCCTTATAGCCTGATGAGTGAGGCACATATCATCCCTGTGGAGTCTACAGGATACTGAATATAGGGATAGAGTTTCCAGTTTCTCCTGGTAGCTCATGTTTTTAAAGTCCCTGATCTTTTTATTTAGGAACCTATGTGGTCTTCCCAGTTGCTTGAAGTGTCTAGTAAGATACATCCCAAAGGGGGCATTGTAATTATGTTAGGCCTAATGAGTGCAGAATACAAGGGGGTAAGGACTTCCTTTCATCATGAAAATATACCTTTTCGAATGAGTTGTGTAAGTTAAAAGGACATTTTAATCACCATTGCAACATAATGGTTAAACAAGAGGATACTATCCACCCATGTTCCAAGACCTGTCAGTACATTTTTATTTTGAAGTAGGGTGTTGTCTATACTATAAGCTGAAAGGAGGGATTGTTTACAGAATGTGACAAAATTGCATTTTTTTTTTTGTTTTTAATTTGAGTCCATTTTAGTACACTAGTTATTAACAAATGTAAGATCATGTCGGAGTGCCTGTGTTTTGAAGGGGGCTTGAGGATGATATCCAGTTTACAATCATCCACAAACTTAGTTAACTAGAGATCCTCATTTGTAATTTGGAGAACAGAGAAGTAGATGCCAAATTGATGAGGCCCAAAGACAGATTCTTGGGGAACTCCATTGGTCACCTTCATTCTCTCTGAAGAAGCACATGCCACCCACACTGTGTGGATTCTGTCCTTCAGGCAGTTTGCAATCCATCTAACTACATAGGTGTCAGTTCCTGGTGTGTTTAGTTTGCTTATTATATTAGCATGTGATACAGTATCAACTGCCTTGGCATGGTTAAGGTATGTTGTACGGACAGTAGACCCACTGTCCACTGAAAGAGTACCTTGGGTAAAAACAAATGTTTTTCTTAACTGTACTGTCAATCTTTTGAGATAATAGTAATCACTGACAAATCCACTAATATTCTGCACTTACTGTATCACACACGCTTTACAACATCAGGCTAAAACTAATGGATAAAGGAGTAAATAAAGAACCTGAGTATGGGTGAGAGAACAGCTGCATTTCTAATAGTGTTATTTTTTCCTGGATCCATCTTAAAATTCACTGATAAGCAGTCAGTCTAGGATATTCATAAGAACGCAGCTCAGCCTTGAGATAGGATCATTTAAACCATGGAGACAAGAGAGGTGAATCTCAGTGTCATTCTCATGAAGATGAAAAGATGGGGCATCCCATTGTATAGTCTTCCCCAGTGACATATAAACAACAGATTACAAAGGTGAAAGAGATGAGCTGTGTGGAAGCCTATACCATAAACGAACAGACATGCATGAAAAAGTGCAAGAGCAAGCCTTCTGGTTCCTACCACCAAAATGTCTAATAAACCAGATTAGAGCTGCTCATCCAAGTTCACATAAGTCACTCAGTCATTAAAGTGCAGTGTTAGACTTTGCAAGCATTTGCTTTATAGTTAATTTCATTTCTATGTTAAAGCTGCAAATGGTTTGAAAATAAAGCAAAGATTATAACATTTTTTTATGTTTTAGTTCCACTGTCGACTCAGTTTGTTTTTTACGATTGTATCCACAAAATGATCTCTTGACAATGATTTACATATATCACCAAAGAGTTTGGTATAACCAAAAGCACCACACTTCTTTAAAGGAGCAGCTACTTACATATGTTATAGTTTTAGTAAAAATCACCTTATGTGTACATTTTTAATATAGAGTGTTTTACCTGTGAGACATAGCTACAGCTTGTCTTTCTAGGATATAAGACTCCCCTGTTGCTAAACTCAGCATGGAAAATATGAGCTTGCACACTAATGTAGGTAATGAGGCATTGTGTGTTCAGTCTTTCATGATGTCATGTCCGGAGTTTTCATCTTCAAGAAAATTTCAAGAAGTTATGTCATCCTTATTAACAAAAGTAATTGCAAAAATAACATTATTTTTGTATAAAAACTGTAAAATGTATTGTTATATATGGTAAAGATATTAATCCCACCTCAAAGGGTTTGTTATTTACATTTGTTTTGGAAAATGTGACAACACACTTTAAGTTAATTTGCTAGATCTCATCAAATGTCACACCCAGATTCAGCAGAATCAAAATGGGTAAGAATCTCCTGATTCTGTCATTTTTAATTTCTCCAAGTCTTTTGGGTTTCTAATACTATGACGGGAATGGACCCCATTCCTGAGTCAAAGTATGATTAAAGTTCATGAAATTAGTATTGTTTCACTCTTTGAAGTCAGCCAAAAGTGGTCTTTGCAGCACCTGCAATGTGCCCAGTAATGACTCCTTCTGCAATTCGTACAGTGTTACATGAATTGGTAACATATCTAAATATGATTGTAAATTCTTTTTTATAAGACCCATTGCTCCTACTAGTATTGGAACTGTCTGGGTATCTTTCTTCCACATGGCTCTCGTTTCTGCCTGCAGATCCAGGTATTTTATGACTTTGTCTTTCTGTACGCAAGACACTGTAGTCACTGGGTGTGGTGATTTCAATGATCAATGCTATTTTTGTCTTCTTTTCTTGGACCACTATATCTGGTTTTCTAGCATCTATCTTTTGAACTGTTGGTATTGGGTGATCTCACGTGATATAAACTTCATCATTTTCTATGATTCTTTGTGGCTCATGTTTCTAGTGTTTTTCAGCCACTTTGATACCATAATGTTTGTGCAATCTCCAGTGTAACAGTCTTGCCACATTATTATGCCTTTCAGTATAGAGTCCCTCTGCCATTAGTGCATCGTAACCAGCAAGAATGTGTGTGACTGTTTCCAATTCAGTTTTACAAAACCTACATATGTCTGTTTCTCCCACATGTTAATGGACTTTGTAAACCAGCATGTACGTAGCCCACTATCTTGGGCTGTCAATATTAACCTTTCATTTCTTGGTTTGAATTCGCCTCTCCTTAACCATTTTTGCATTAATTCCTGATCAACACGAGGCTCTTTCAGAAGTTTTGTATACTTGCCACTATATTTATGCTTTTTCCACATTTCTTGCCTTCTCATCTGGTCCTTCACCTTATATTCTTTCTTTTGATTTTTGGCACCTTCAGTTGTTGCCTGGTTTTTATCCACTTCTGGTTTGATTTCCATTCCTGCTTGACGTCTATATGCTTCTGCTAAATTAAGCAGAGATATCATCTTAGATTTATTCTCCTCATGTTTCACAACTTTTCTCTACATTTGGATCTTGTGAGGTCAGTAGATATGTGTGGAGTCCCATGATTGCAGATCTGTACATGTAATCAATTTCAAGGAGGCCCATCCCTCCTTTGAAATGGGGAATATGTTATCTTGGCATACACTGATTTTTATAAATCATTTGATGAGCATGAAGCATCCTTCTTGTTTTAATAGCCAATCTATCCAACACTTTTTGGGGCCAATCAATCACTCCAAAACTATAAGTTAGGACAGGAAGAGCAAATAGATTTATAGCTTGGATCTTGTTCCTAGATGTCAATGCTGTTCTAATGATTAATTTAAGTCTTCTAACGTACTCATTACTGAGTTTTATTCTCATTTGTTCACGTTTTATTGCGGATCCTTCATCAGTTCCTAAGTATGTATGCACTCTCTCTTGCTCAAGTTCTTTTATATCACATGCTTGTCCCAGACTGATGTTTTCCTGCTGCTGCAGTTTTCCTTTTTAAAGGTTGCTTTTGCACAATTATTAAGACCAAATGACATTCCAATATCATCTGAAAAAGTTTTGACAACCTTCAGCTGTGCCTTCAATTCCTCGTGATGAGCTATACAGTTTTAAATCATTGACAAAGAGAAGAAAAGTCATTAGACTTTGTTGTTTTCTAGGATCCGAATTGTAGCCATGGCCTAAGCTGTTAAGTAAACTGCTTAATGGATTAATAGCAAGGCAGAATAGCAACGGTGACAGAGAGTCACCCTGCAATATCCCCCTTTGAATTTTTAAACCCGGGATAATAATCTGTCCTTTATTATGGCTTAATTGCAAAGTGGTCTGCCATTGTTTCATAGTTATTGTAATGTAATCAGTCAGTGTAGGATTATCTTATACATTTTTAAGCACTCTTTTATCCATGAATATGGGATACTATCAAATGCTTTTTTATAGTCAGTCCATGACATACTTAGATTCTTTCCCTTTTTACAGTTTTCTACTATAACTTTATTTAACAACAAATGATCCTTTGTTCCATATGACTTTCTTTTATTGCTCTTTTGTTCTACTGCCATACTTGAGTTTTCTTCTAAATCACTATAAACTCTGTCGGCGTCAATTCCCATGGATAGTTTATACGTCATTGGAAGACAAGTTGCTGGTCTGTAATTTTTAGGGTAGCTTGCAGGTTCACTCTTAAGTAAGAACATTGTTCTTTCTGTTGTTAACCAGTGCAGTGTCTGTTTGGGGTGTGCATATAAATAGTTCTTACTCATGGCTAAATCCTTGTGCAAAGATGTTAATTCTTTCAGCCAAAAGTTAGGTACTGCTTCCAGTTAGAGGCTTTTTTTAACTTTGTTTCAATCTCTATGGCTGTTACTTCATCCCATTTCTTATCCTGTACATTTAACCCTCTTATTCTGTCTTTTACTTGTTCTTTCCAGTTATTATATTTCTTATGTTCCAAAAGATCTTCATAGATACTTCTCCAAAATGTATCTATTTCTTCTTTTTTTGGCGGTATTTCAATTCCTTTTACCGTTTTTCCCAATTCTCTATAAATTTTTTTTGGATCATCAATAAATTGCTTATCTTATACTTTTCCTTTATATTTATCTTCATATCTTCTAAGTCTTTCCACCTATGATGAAATTTTAATTTGTTATTTGTGATAGTACATGACAGATCCTGGTCTATTCTAATACTGTGCATTGCTTTTATCATATCTATCTTTCTTAGTATTTTTGTTGATCTGTTCCCTCTTTTATAATCTTCTAACAGTGACACTTCTTGTCTTAACTGCTTTATAGTTTTCTCCATTCGATATTCCCATGATGGTATTCGGTCCTTCCTTTCCCTCGCTACCCTGTATTCCTGTGGTAGAACTTTATCAGTTATTAATTTAGCAGCACAGTAATATATTCTGTTTACTTCTGTTATATCGCATGGATCTCTATGGACAGTCCTAATTACTGTGCTCATTTGTTTTATCAAACTTCTGAATTTTGGGGTTTTATTAACCTTCTGCAGTCTGCACATCCCTTATTTTCTGTTTCCTGTGGGCATTCTATAGAAGATTCTATAGCATCTTCCTGTGGCACATTCTCTTCAACTTTATCCTTTGCCATCCATTGCTCTATCGTATGAGAACTCACTGGCCTATCACTCCTCAACATTGCATCAGAGTTTCCACAGTTTCCTGTTCTTTCCTTTGCTGTCTAGCTTCAAGTGAACATTTATACTGGTTTCCTGTGGAAGGCTTCAAAATATCTTGATATGGCACCTGACCAATTGCTTCCTGTTCCACTGGTTTCCCCTTAATTTGGATATCCATTGCTCTCTCCTGTTGTGGTGCTTTCTGCATTTGATTTTCTACACTAAATCCTTCTCTTTGCAGCGGCTCCATAACCTCAATTTCTATTTCTTTGTCTTCTCCATTACTAATCTCTTTTTCTACTTTTCCTCTTAATCTCCTTATTTTTTGTATTGTAAAGTTTTCCATAGCTGGATTCCTTTGCCTGTATTTCTCTTCAAATATCTTTGGTGCTGCTCTTTTTCTATTGGTTAGTTTTGCTTTCTCCTTTGCATAAATATCACACCATATTAAATCTCTTTTCCTTTCCACTGTCCATATTTCTTCTTCACATGTCTCCTGATCTTCTTGCTTTTCCTTATTCTGGGGACTCACTCCATCATGCTGTCATGTAGTCGGTGTTACACCTTTCACATTAAATCCTTCACTTCGCAGGCACTTCATAACTTCAACTTCTATTTTTTTAACTTCTGCTTTACTAATCTTCTTTTCCCCGTTACATCTTTGTGCTCTTAATCTTTTTATTGTGAAATTTTCCATATTTGGATGCTTTTGCCTGTATTTCTCTTTGAATATTTTTGAAACTGCCCTGTCTATATTACTTAACTTGGTTTTCTCACTTGCATAACTATTGCATCATATCAAATCTCTCTTCCTTTCCTATGTCCATATTTCTTTTTTATATTTTTCAAATATCTCTAGGTTTTGTTGCTTACATTTTTGCACTTCCTCAGATGTTTCTTTTTCCAAACAGATCAAAATTTCTTGATAGATATACTGTTTTTCAAAAATCTGTTTATTAATGAACACAAACTTTTATTTGAAGCTTCTGATGGTTTTTCTTACGGAAGAATTTTTCTTTCCTCTAATTTCTCTCTTAATCATTTTATATATCTTGTGTCTGGAAATTCTGGAATTTTTAGATAACAGTAACAATACATAATTTCTTTCTTATCCTCAATAGTCCACTCTGTCATCTTTATGGCTCTTCTTTGGCCTATCAGTTTTTGTGATTTTTGTGGACAGCTACTTCTTTCTACAACAGGGGGGGGGGCATCTTCCCCCTGGGCCTGGCCTAGCCCCATTGTAAGAATGTTTCTGTATTTTGAGGATTCTACACTATTTTTTCCAGTCCTGGCACCAGTGTGCCTACCAGAATTGGGCAGTTTTTTATCCCGGGTCTTGTGCACCCAGCTATCTTTTTTTTGTTTTTGACTAACTTCTGTTCATGATATATGCTATATGAATACAGTGTATATATCAGTGTCACCTTGGTGGGAGTTTGTGAAAAACAGGGTCCACCTCATGATGGTGCTCACCAAGACTTGTAGATGAATTTAATTTCAGCACTACTACTCTCCTTTGCTTGCTGACTTTTCACCTCTCCATTAGGACCCCATGATTCTGCCAAGAGGCTGATCCTTTGTTACTTTAAAGAGAGTCACATTGTTACTGTGCCCCTTTCTGAATTGCAAGTTAAAGGTCTTAAATAAACCATGGCCAATTAACATCATCTTTATTTCTGAGGCTACTACTTTTTACATAACTTTAACCTAAAAGGAAGCATTAGAGGGAAGTCAGTAATTTTCATTAGGGAGGTGTCCAAAGGCATCTCATAAGACCTATGATTTATTTTATAATGTTTAGATACAAACATTCTTATGTGACACTCATGGCATCCATGGGGCTTTGTGTTTACATCAAAGTAGATTATTAAAAAGTCTGGAGAACCAATGTCCAAACTAGAGAATGGAGGCCTCATCAACTGGGCAGTTTTTTTTAGTTTATGAATAATCTGGGATTCTGATGGCAGATTAGTAGTGAGTGCTAGGCTCACACTGTGTAGGTGAACTACAGCTATTTCTCTTGACCGAGGTGATCTCTGAAATTATGCTGATCATCATTTCATCTCACAATTCATTCACTCAGAAATTCTGACTGTACTTTATGAAGGAACACATAAAGATACCAATCATAGTTTTCATGAACACTTTATTATGTGATGCAGTGACACATTTTTCACTATAGCATGGCTGACTACTATGGAAATTTAGTGCTGTCCAAGTGTTGATACCAGGCTTGGTATTTCATATGCCCCACCCCACCCCATTGTGCTTCATAGATATAATTGTATTTTATCAGGCTGAATTATCATTTTGAGCTCCTTTATTGGAGGTAAATAAATGGGCAACTACTTGAACTGTTCACCCATAAGCTAAATCCATCCATCCATCCATCCATCCATCCATCCATCCATCCATCCATCCATCCATCCATCCATCCATCGATCCATCCATCCATCCATCCATCCTCAACCCTTTTTCCCATTTTGCACATGGGGTTGGGGTGTCACTTCAACAGCGACAATCATCTTGAGCCAAGGGTTGCACAGTCAGGTGGCTAGCCCTGCCACAGTAGTTCATTCATATCACTCACTCACACACACACACTCTCACCTACAGCCAATTTACATTGTCCAATCCACCTACTGCATGTATTTGGAGTTTGGGAGGAAACCGGAGCATCCGGAGGAAACCCACACGACTGCAGGGAGGACATGCAGACTCTGCATAGAAGGTACCCCAGGGATGAATTGAACCGGAGAACCTTTTGCTGTGAGGTGACAGCACTAACCACTACACCACTGCAGCTTCCCCCACCATGGCTGCCCCCTCCTATTATACGATAATGATTTATCTTCAATTGTTCCTACCAAATGTTTGTTCTCTTTTAGGAAAGGCAGAAATTTAGGCAGTACCTTTAGTCATTATAAGCATTCCCATGATATTGGAGGATTAGAACCTATTCAAACTACTATTACTGGTACCATTCCTATGGGATGTTATCCCTGTGGACACTGCATCAATTGCCCTAAAATATCTAAAACCAAGGAATTCACAAGTAGGAATTCCCCTATTGTATATGACATAAAGTTCTTTGCAAACTGTAGTTCTGATTGGCTAATTTATTTAGCCACATGTACATGTGGGGCTTTTTATATAGGCCAAACTTCCAGGCCACTCAGGTTGAGAATCTCTGAGCACACTAGTAATATCAAAAAAGGCAGACTAAATAATGCACTATATAAACATCAACTCACACATCCATCTGCACATTTTCTTTTTACTTTTATTGATATTATCCGTGGCAAAAAATCTAAAAAAACTGGTTGGCATTCTTTGTTAAATTCAAAAGAAAAAAAGTGGCTTATCAAACTAGGTGGTCTTTTCCCACCAGGATTGAATGACAAATTTTAGGACTGACCAATCACAACTGCGTGGAGTGTATTTATATGACAGCTTTGACTTTGCTTGTGTTACACTGATGAAGGCTGTGTATTTGACACCAGCCGAAACCGGTTTGTGCAATTTTCTTGCTGTCCTTTGGATTTAACAATTAAACTTCAGTCTTTTTACTGGGTCATGTTTTGCTGGCTTATTTTTTTCTGATTTGGTGCCCCCTACCTGCCCATAAGCCCATAAGCTATATCTTTACATTAAAAAAAAAAAGATGCTAGGATGGCTTCCTAACCCTGTAAACTCCCTAACTCTAGCAATGAGTTAAAAGTCTCAGGAACATCAGTCTCATAACTGGCATTATGGACTGCTGGAAAAAAATCAAGTGTGCATGCATCACTATGAACTCATTCCTTCTAGGATCACAGTGTCTTTTTTAAGTATTTATTGTTTTGCTTCCTTCATTGCAAAATGAAACTGGACTTGTCTGTTCAATAATCACACCTAAAATTTACTTGGGGCCTCCCTGAGTCACATCTCAAAGGCACATTGAGTCTGATTCCTAATGGCCTTTCCTTGGTCTGGTTATTATACTGATAATTCTGTAGGTACTGTGACCAGACCTCTCAACCTCTTAGCGCAAGAAATCTGGACAAATCCTGACATAATATGGGGACAAAGGCCCCAAAATAGGGACAGATTTTAAATATTGCTCTAGTAAATTTATAAAGTGGCTAGAATAACATGATTTCTGTTAGCATGCATTATTCTGAAGGATATGAAGTCTGAAACTTACATGCATGTCATTATTTGGTGACATCATTCCTCAGATCATCCCAAAGATTTTCCTGAAAACCACAAATTCTATGAGGAACAGACCAAAAATATGAGGCAGAAATCTGGACAGTTGATAGGTATGACTGTAACACCTAGATTTGGTCTGATCAGGTAACACCTTTTTCTGACATGATTGGGCAGAAATACAGGACAAACTTCCAAGTGTTGATCTGCTCAGACAGATGAGGTGGTCTTGCACTGTCATGGAAGCAAAAAAAAATGTATTCCACTATGACGCCCCTGCACTGGCCCAGTAATCAAGGAGCCTCAATCCTCACCACTGGCAACAGTGGGGAATGTACACACTGAGAGGATGACAAGTAGACACACAGTAAACTGCAATTTCCCTTAAGAGCACACAGAGATCACAGTCAGTCTGAGGCTGGTTTCTCCCTCTTTCTCCAGATCCCCAATAAGACTCCCCACTGGCACAGCTATATGGTTGAGATCTCAGCTGAGTAGCCAAGCCAAAACCTCCAGCACCCTCTCTGTCCAACCAGTGCTTTGTGTCCCTGCCCAAGTAGCTCTCACACACACACACACACACACACACACACACACACACACACACACACACACACACACACACACACGCACACACACACACACGCACGCACACACACACACACACACACACACACACACACACACACACACACACACACACACACACACACACACACACACACACACACTTTGAGATTTGATTTATATACAGACACACACACACATACACACAAACACCTGGGAAAGGCTGACACAGGTTTACTAGCTATGCCCCCTTCTGCCCAGACTATAATGTAGTTCCAGCTGCCACCAGCCATCTCTTTTTCAGATACTCTAAGGCCCTTAACAAAGGGTGTCCAGTCCTACTGTGTAATGTTACTAATAATCCAAATGGTAGTCTGACCAAGAGCAAGGCTATTTAGGAGTGGCCTGTACAGTGTCACCAAACAGATATGCAAGTACGCTAAGAGCTTAAATATGTCTCACAAATATCAGCCACAAAGATAGGTTTAAATATATTTAATAATAAATAAATAGTAAAAGAACAAGACAATACTCAGTAAGTAATCAGTTACATCAGAGTTCAAAATCATTGGAAATATTTAAAACAGCATTGCAGGACAATTTCAAATAAATAAAGAAAACATCTACACCATACTTTACTATATTCCTATCTGAATCTAAAAGAGTTACTTACTTACAGCAAGGCAAGTGCAGAAGGTGGTGACGAGTGGCTGTTTCTAGGTCAAAGACAAGATACAAAATGCCCAGTGTCTCTCTCTGAGTTCTTAAATTAATATCAAATATTACTGCCGGGTTAGCTTGGATGACATCACTTTTTGTCACCTGACTTTAGTTCCCAAGCTAAACCGCCAGTGTAGTATTTGACATCCCCTTGTGAAAAATACATATCTCTTAGATATTTGAAGACCCTGGAAGTCATAAAACAATAAAACACTTCTGCATCTCAAACCTAGTATTTACTTCTCTTCCAAGGCAATACAGAAACTTCTAGCTCTAGACATTGTGCCTGCTACTGAACTAAAATTGAAAGATAACTTTCATAGCACAATTGTAAAACAATTTAATTTCATCTTATTTTCTTGAAGTTTTGCAAGTTAACTCTGTATATTCTAGTTTCTACTGTTAAAAAGTATACATTTGCATAGGTATATAGTTTATATACATTTCTGTTCTTTCCCAGTAGGGTACACTGTGGACACATCCTTGAAGCTCAGTACTGTGCAAACCCTGTTCAACACACACTTCTGTACCTGTAGTTTAATATAAATATAATCTATCTTTATAATGCATTTATAAGACAAGCATATGAATCATGTTGATATTTGCAAATGACATACTGCATGATTCTTTAGAAAATTCCTGGGATTCCCTTTTGTCACATCCACATCCATCACCATATTTGATAGTTTATTCATTCTAGCTTTGAATGTCTGAACGTTTCTTTATACTAAAACATTATGTGCTGCATAGTATATTGCAATAGTGGAATGATTTTTGTACTTTTTGTTAAACAAAATGAGAGAACTGCATTAATATGAACTGAGTATATTTATTTTGTGTTTATGTTAGCAAAGACAATCATATGAGACATAGTAGACATCGTAGAGCAAAATGGAAGGCAGTATGTATCTCATGAATGTTTTCCATTGTACTGCCTTCTATTTTGCTGTTCTATGTCTCATATGATTGTCTTATGCTAACATCTGTGTAACCTGACTATTACTAGCATTTATCTCTATTATCTGTTAACTATAAAATTGTATCTCTTGGAGCTTTTCTCCCCGGGCCTCCGCTGAAAATGGACTAATATCCAGTCAGACTTTCCTGGTTAACAAATGTAAAATAAAATAAATAAATAAATGAATTTGGTAACCCATAAGCATCAAATAATCTTTTTGGTCTACTTATTTTAGCGTGCAGTATAATCTCATTCTTAACAAATGTTTCTAATGATTTTGATTGTATTTTCACCACAGTCATGTATACAATATTCAATATGCAGCCTTTTACATGATCCTCTTTGAAAATTTTAAGAATGGAATGTTGCTTAAGTATCTTTTGTTCCATTTTACATGGTACACATTCATTATACACATCATACTCATCATGCAGCTTTGGCCACCACATAAATTTCAAGCTAAGGTTTTCATTTTCACAATAGCAGGGTGTCGAAAATGCAATTCTTCCAGAACTGCTTTTGCCAGCTACCATTTTATTTTAACTCCTGTTCAAATCAATTTCTGACAACACGGTTTCTCCACTTATTATGACCATGAATTCTTTCACTCTAGCTACCAGATTTATTTCCGTAGCAGCAGCCTGTTCTTAAAATTAATGTGTAATTACACACGTGAATAAAATTGTCCTAATTTACCACTCGAACAATAGTTACAGTTGGATCACTGTGCCTTACTGACCTGATAGATCTTTTTTCATCCCAGTCTTTCTAACTCTTTATTAGGGCCCTTTCATCACAAATGCAGGACTGATTATTAGTAGAACTTTGAATTAACATTTGGATTCATCAAAATTGCAGCTTTCAGACTACATGGTATGAAACCCAAGATCCTTTTCAGCATATATTTCTAGCATTTCTACAGTAGACTTTAAAAAATCAGCATACTTTGACTTATAGACTTTATCTGTTTCCAGTTGAAGACAAGCTTGTGTGACTGCTTCTTTTCTCACAAAGCCAGACTACTGCCACAAGCAGTGGCATCTCTTCCTAAATAGTAAATTGCAGTTATAAGTGACCCAGCATGACAAGTACTGTTAGATAGACTATAGTCATAAACAGACCCAGGGCTGACAAGCTCTCTGACATAGATTGTAATTATAAACAGACCCAGGACTGATAACCTCGCTTAACATATGCTGTAGTGATAAACAGATTCAGGACTGACAAACTTTCTAAACATATGTTGTACTCATAAACAGAACCAGGACCGATAAAATCTAACATACATTGCAATCATAAACAGATCCAGGACTGACATACTCTGTAACATATGTTGTAGTTAAAAATGGACCCAGGACTGAGAGACTCTCTGACAAAGACTGTAGTCATAAAGAGACCCAGAAATGACAAACACTCTGACATACCTTGTAGCCATAAACAGACCCAGGACTAACAAACTCTTTAACATATATTATAGTCATAAACAGATCCAGGACCGAGAAACTTTCTAATATACATTGTAGGGGTAAACAGGCCCAGGACAAACAAACTTTCGAACATATGTTGTGGTAATAAAGAGACTAGTTGCTATAATGGTTAAGGTCTTTGCCTCCCTTGCACAAGGTACAAGGTTTGATCCTGACCTCTGACCATTGCATGTTTGGAGTTTGTATGTTCTCCCTGTGTCTCTATGGGGTACCTCCCACCTCCAAAAAACATTCTGAGTGTTTCCATCTCAAACTCATCAATGACTGGAGCTGTGGGCAGCAGCACAGACTTTATATCATTCCCTACAGGGAGAAGAGTTGTACAGACCATCCACTTTGGGGCATCTACTTTGGTGCACAGTATCCTCAAGCTAGGGGAACATGGATCACAGACTGCACTTTGTGGCAGAGCTAGCCATTCGATTGTGTAAAATATGGCTCTAGGTGATTTGGTCATGTTGACTATTGTTGCCAAATGGGCATGGGTAGCTACTGGTGGCAAGTGGGTTGAGGACCTGGCTTACTCCAACCTATGGTAAAGACCCATGCTAACAGTGGGAGGAGTGTATGTGTCCCTCTTCGCCAGTGTGTGCCCACCATAAAGCCCAGCAGCTCTGGGTCAATAAGCTACTGGCTGGCCAGTGTGTAGTTGCCCAGCCTGGGTTACCTATAGAGTTGGATGTAAAACCAATCAACCTGCCAGACATGAGGTAAGAATTGCTACACTTAATGTGCGTTCACTGATGGGATGCAGCTTAGAGGTGGATGACATGATGATGGATGGAGGAGGCTGGACATCCTATGTATCCAAGAGACGAGTAGCAAAGCCACTTGGTTTGGAATCCAGAGTCTACTACTCAGTAGGGGGACAGGCTAGAAATGGTGTGGGAATTGTGGTGAGAGAGAGAATTCAGGAGGCAGTGAGGGATATCATCAAAATTAGTGACAGACTCATGGCAATCAGACTCCAGTGTAATAATAGGCAGTATTCATAATCTCAGCATATGCCCCACAGCAGGGTTGTGATAGTGAGGAAAAGAGTGCATTCAGACAGCAGTTGCAGGAACTACAAGATAAAGCAGGAAACATGAATTGGTGTTGATAACAGGTGACTTGAATGCACATATTGGGACAAACAGAGAGGGATACAAGGACTGCCTGGGTCCACAAGAATAAAGAAGGCGAGGGCATTTTTGACTTCTGTCTAGCAAATGGCTTGATAGTAGCCAACACATGGTTCAGAAAGAGAGAGACAGTCACAAGACCACATACAAGAGTGGCCAACATGCATCTCAGGTAGATTTCCTCCTAGTAAGGAAAAGGCACTGGGGAAGAATCAGTGATTGCAAAATCATCCCCAGTGAAACAGTCAGCCCACAGCATAAGCCACTAGTTGCCACAATCAGCTTCTGGCAAGCAGTGGTCAGAGAAGGCTCTAAAGTCAACAGAGACCAGGCTGAAAAACTGGAAGTTGACTGGAAAGAAAATACAACAGTTCAAGGAATTAATCAGGCCTCTAGCACCCCAGGAAGAGGAGGAAATAGGTGGAGTTGAAGAAGAATGGCAGCGCCTCGGTACAGTATATGTGAGGACTGCAGAACAGATATGTGGCTAAGTCAGGAAGGTACACAAGGAAAGCTGGTGGTAGAATGCAGAAGTCCAGGAAGTCATCAAGAGAAAAAAGGAGCACAGTAAAAAGTGGGAGATAGAAAAGAAAGAAAGGAATACTGGTTGGCTAACAAAGAAGTTAAGAAAGTAGTTGCAATAGCAAAGAATAGGGCATCAGAAGCACTCTACCATCTTCTGGAAAGTGACTCATTAGGTGGCACAAAGAAACTATATCAGGTTGAAAGGCAAAGACAGAAAGATAAAGAAGACTGTTAGACACCCTTCATAAGGGATGCCAGCAACAACTTTCTGACTAGTCCATAGGACATCAAAGGCAGATGGAAGGAGTATTTTCAGAAGTGTCTGAAAGAAGAAAACCCCACAGAAGCTGTACTGTCCCAGTAAGAATAGCACTAAGGAAAATGAAGTCAGGGAAAGCAGCAGGCTCAGATGAGGTCACAGCAGATATGATAAAGATGCTGGATGAGACAGGGGAGAAATGGCTCCTGAGGGTACTCATAGCAGTGTGGAGAGAAAGGCATATTCCAGATGACTGGATAATAAGCATACTCATGCTACTGTGGGCAGTACAAAGGAATCAAACTCCTATCACACTGGATGAAAGTTCTGGAGAGGGTGATTGATAAACAGATACACAGAGTAGTAGAAAGTAAGATTGGAGATGAGCAGTTTGTATTCAGATCAGGATGCAACACAACTGACCCGATGTTTGCAGTGACACAGATAGTTGAGAAGAAGCTAGAGATGAGGAAAGAGTCCAATTGGGCATTCCTAGACTTGGAGAAAGCATATGACAAGGTCCCAAGAAAGCTGATCTGGGCAGTACAGCAGTGGTTTGAAGTCCCAGAAACACTGGTAGAATTAGTGCAGGCTATGTACAAGGACCCAATGACTCAAGCACGAATGATGTTTGGCCTCACGGAGGGATTCCCAGTGGGAGTGGGTGTACACCAGGGTTCAGCTCTGAGCCCACCGCTGTTCATACTGGTGATGGATTACATTAGCAAACAGGTTGGAGGAGACAGATCAACAAAGTTGCTGTATGCAGATGATGTGGCATTACAGGCAGGCTCTGAGCAAGAATTCCAGCAAAGTATAGAACAATGGAATGCAACACTGAATGGGATGAAACTAAGAACAGATAAGACAGTGGTAATGACAGCAAACTGGGGAAATCAGAAGAAGCTGAGAATTGAGATAGAAGGGAAGATAGTGGAACAGGTAAATTGCTTCAGATATCTGGGAGGGGGGGTGGTTGAGGAGAAGGAAAGTCTGAATGAAGAGGTCAATGCTAGAATCAGAGGGGCTGCAGCCAACTGGCACAGAGTTCCAGGTTTAGTCTATGACAGAAGAATGCCAAAGAAGCTGAAAAGTAAGGTGTACAAGACAGTGGTGCGACTAGTATTACTGTATGGTACAGAAACCTGGACAGTAAAGGCAGAGCAGATGAAGAAGCTAGAGGTGATGGAAATGAAGTGCCTGAGAAGGGTGGTAGGATACACTCTGTGAGACAGACAAAGAAATGAAGGTGTAGGAGCAGAAGCCAAAATAGCTCCAACTGCAGAAAATTTCAAAGAGAACAGATTATGGTGGTTTGGACATATATGCAGAAAAGCAGAAAATAATCTGGTGAAGAAGATCTGGGACAGGCAGGAAGAAGGTAAGAGAAAATCAGGACATCCAGCAAAGAGGTGGATGGATTGTGTGAAAGAAGATCTGCGACAGTCAGGCATGAGTGTTGAAGAAGGCAGGAGTGTGGCATTGAATTGAGAGAGATGGTGACAGTTAACACAATTCCCCGACCCCAAATGGGAAAAGGGGGGTGCTGATGATGACTGATGAACTCTCTAACATACATTGTAGTTATAAACATACCCAGGACTGAAAAACTGTCTAACATATATTGTAGTCATAAAAAGACTCAGGTCTGACAAATTCTGTGGCATAGATTGTAGTTATAAATAAACCCAAGACTGATAAACTCTCTAACATGCATTGTAGTCATAAACAGACTCAGGACTGATAAAGTCTCTAACGTATATTGCAGTCATAAACAGTCCCAGGACCAACAAACTAACATATTGTAGTCATAAACAGACCCAAGACCAACAATGTCTCTAACATACACTGTAGTCATAAACAGATCCAGGGCTGACAAACTTTATAACATAAAGTAATAAACAGACCGAGGAATGACAAACTCTGTAGCATACATTGCAGTCATAAAAAGATCCAGGACTGTCAGACTCTCTAACATACATCACTTTAACATGCACTGATTTGCTTGTAAGTTATATTTTTCTTTTTCACCAGCTGAACAAGAATCTTAAACAGCCCATATGCGAAATACCCACATGACTGAGTGGTTCCTAATATGTGCTGAACTTCAAGAATTTAATTTGCCACAACTAATGCTGAATTTTCTCTATATTTGATGGCCATAACTGCAAACATAATTTAATTTTGATAATTATTTGCTTAATTTCCAGCCATTGTAGGGAAGCCAGTCTGATTAGGTCTGTCTCATCATTTGCTACTTCCCTGTTTCTTTTTACATATCATTCAAATCCCAGCCCATGGAGAGAGAGAGAGATCCTATGCAACTCCTATCAGTTATAACAGACTGATAAGTTACTATACCTCTAACCCAAGGTTATGTTTTAGTATCAGTTAAGTTCTATGTTGTTGGTCCATTCCAGCTGCATGGATTCTTAAAAGACAGTTGCTAAGTTAATGACCAGGTGCCATTGTTTTGTGATTTCAATACAAGAGTGCTAAGATGCTTAGCGTGATGCCCGTACCCTGGCCCAGCAATCAAGGAACCTCAATCCTCACCACTAACACCAGAGAGGGCATCTTATATATGAGGAAAGGATAACAAATGCACACAGTAAAGTGCAATTTCCCTTAAGAGCACACAGAGAGCACAGTCAGTCTGGGACTGGTCGCTCCCTTGCTCTCCAGATCCAAAATAATACTCCCCATTGGCACAGCTGTAGGGTCCAGATCTCAGCCTAGCTGGGCAAGCTAAAATCTCCAGCACCCTCTCTGTACAACCAGTGCTTCATGTCCCTGCCCAAGTAGCTGACACACATACTTTGAGATAAGTTTATATAACCACACAGACACTCATGGGGAAGGCTATCACAGGTTATCCAGCTGTGTCCCTTTTGTCCAGACTATATGGTAGTAATTACTGCCACCACCCAGCTAATATTTATCAGCTACTCAAAGGCCCTTAAAGGGGTGTCCAATTATTACTGTGCAATATTATTATCCAATTGGTAGATGTGACTAAACAATATCAAGGCTTATTAGAGTAACTTGGTACAGGATCCTTATATACATGCAATGTACTCTAGAGCTTAACTTATCTCTACACAAACCAGCCACAGTTAAAAGGTTTTAAAATATTTAATAATAAATAATTAAAACCACAAGACAATACTTTCTACTACACAGTCAGTGCTAGTCAAGAGTTCAGAGATCATAGAGAAATACTTAAAACAATACAGTAGGAAAGTTCTGATATGACTACAAAAAACACTTAGTCTAATATTTCTAGTCTAGATATCTCTAGGAGAAAACACAGTTCTAACATACTACTTACATAAAGAGAACATAAGGTAGTGCTGAGTTTGATGTTAAAGACAAAAATGCTTAATGCCTTCTGATTCTCTCTGTTTAAATTGCATTTGCAGTTCTGATAAAACATTACATCATTTCACACTTTCCTGGTGTTCCCAGGCTGACAGAAACTGCATTTACATTATTTTACACTTAGGCAGAAACCACAGCAATAAAGGACATTCCACATGTAAATTCTGGTCATTAACTTTAGCCTTAAAACAATAGGCAGGACGCCTTCATCTAGCCTGGCTCGAGCCGAATTGTAAACATCAAAGGCAGCCATGAAATAATTCTAATTTCAAAGAACCAACAAGAAATGCTTGACTTAGCTTTCTTTACAGCAGAGGGCAGTGTTGCCACATTGTTTTAAGTTCAACATTTCACAGCACATTCTTTCCTTTAAAAAGACAAGCTTGTATTTCAACATTCATATTTACAAATGATAGAATTATCTGCACAGCTCTATCTGGCTAGGCTGGCAGCCTTCACCCATCTCTAGCAGTTTTCACATTTCTCCCCCCTTGGAAAACTCAAGCTAGTTTTTCAAGTGACCCTTGAGAAACGCCGTTTGAGAGGGTTAGGTCTATCTGAGTGTACCTCACCCCATTCCCTGTCTTGAGAGGCCATCTGCATTGGGATTGCTAACCTCACTGTGATGTTGCACTGACATATCATATGCTTGCAACCCCAAGCTCCATCTTAGCAACTTGGCATTTTGCTGACTGGTTCTGTTTAACCATGTTAGAGGGTTGTGATCTGTCATAACAGTGAATTTTCTTCCATACAGATAAGTCTGGAGTCTCTGCAATGCCTACACTATGGCTAGACATTCCTTTTCTACAGCTACATAGTATTCCTCCCTGGGTTTCAGCCTATGACTGAGAAAATCCACTGGGTGCTCTTCCCCTCTGAAGAAATCTGGCCAAGTAGAACCCCCACCCCATGGTTTGAAGCATCCACCTGCACAACAAATTATTTGCTATTATCTGGACTGGCTAATACAGGGTGTCCTCCCAAAACTTCTTTAAGCTTCTGGAATGCCTGCTCACATGCTGGGGTCCACACTACCTTATCTGGCCTGTTCTTTCTTGTCAGGTTTGTGATGGGAGCAGCTATGGTACTATAACTGGGGACAGACTTTCTGTAGTACCCTGCTGTCCCTATAAATGCCCTCACCTGTTTTTTAATAACAGGTGCAGGCCATGCCTGAATGGCTTCCACTTTGACAGGTTCTGGCCTTATCTTACCACTCCCCACTCTATGTCCTAGGTAGGAAACCTTCGCCATACCCACCTGACATAAGCTCAGCTTAATGGTCAACCCTGCCCTCTGTAGTCTGCCCAGCACCTCCCTGACATGCTGAAGGTGCTCTGGCCAGGAATGGCTGTAGATGGCATTATCATCTAGGTAAGCAAGTGCAAACCCTCCTGCTCCTGCTAGGATATTATCTTCCAGTCTCTGGAAAGTCACCAGGGCATTCTTCGTCCCAAAGGGCATCTTTGTGAACTCATACAAGCCAAAAGGAGTCACAAAGGCTGACTTCTGTCCAGCACTGAGAGTCAAGGGCACCTGCCAGTAACCCTTGTTAAGCTCAATAGGTGTAAAATACTTAGCCCCACCCAGCTGCTCTAGGGCCTCATCTGTCCTAGGCAAGGGGTAAGCATCTGACTCTGTGTGACTATTTAATTTCCTGTAGTCCACACAGAACCTGGTGCTGCCATCCTTCTTTGTCACCAGCACCACTGGGGAGGCCCAGGGACTGTTGGACTCTTGAATCACCCCTAGTTCCAACATCTCCTGTACCTCCTCCCTCAGGGTCTGTTTGACTCTCTCAAGCACCCTATAAAGGGCCTGCCTAATAGGCCTTTGGGTTCCTGTATCCACCTGGTGCTGCACTAGGTGGGTGCACCCTGGTTTCCCAGTGAACATGTCCCCAAATTCCTGCAGCACTGCTCAGATTTCTGGAATCTGGGTAGGAGATAGCTGCTGGGACATTGCTACCTCTTCTACTGAGGTGTCAGCCTGAGCCTCACTAAGGATATCAGTCCCCAGATCTCCCTCAGACTTCTCCTGCAATCCACTGCAAATGGTCAGCACAAGGGCCTCCCTATCATGGTAAGGTTTCATCATGTTAACATGGTACAATTTGTGCCCCTGCCAACTGCAGAGCAGTTCCACCATGTAGTTAACATCACTTACCTTTCTTACCACCTTGTAGGGTCCCTCCCAAGCTGATTGCAGCTTGTTGTGTCTGACAGGAATAAGAACCATTACCTGCTGCCCCAAAACATACTCTCCAGCTCGAGCATTCCTGTCATACCACACCTTTTTCTGTTGTTGGGCTTCTGCCAGGTTCTCCTGGGCCAAGCCCATGAGTTCCCTGAGACTTGTCCTAAGGTTTAGGACATATGCCACAACAGACTCCTTGTGAGACTCACACTCACCTTCCCACTCATCTCAAATTAAATCTAGAGGTCCCCTCACTCTATGCTCATACAGCAACTCAAAGGGTGAAAAACCTGTGGATTCCTGGAGAACTTCTCTGTAAGCAAACAAAAGATGGGGCAAATATTTGTCCCAATCCCTCTTAAACTGATCTGCAAATTCCCGTAGCATGGACTTGATTGTAGAGTTTAACCTCTCAACAAGACCATTAGTCTGGGGATGGTAGGGGGTGGTCCTCATGTGCTTCACCACACAGAACTTCCACAGACAAGCCAGCAGGTCTGACATGAAATTGGCACCTCTGTCAGTCAGTATTTCGTTTGGGAAACCTATCCTGCTGTAAATCTCTAACAAAGCATTTGCCACCTTCTCTGCCTCAATGGAGGAGAAAGCCACTGCCTCAGGGTATCGTGTAGCATAATCCACTACCACTAGGAAATACTTTTTCCCTGTGGAACTTGGGGTATTCAGAGGACACACAATATCTATAGCTACCCTCTGAAATGGCTCCTCAATCACAGGCAAAGGCATCAAAGGAGCTCTCACCTTATCTCCTGCCTTTACTACCTTTTTGCACTGCTCACAGGTCCTGCAGTACTGTGTTACATCTTTGGAAATTTCAAGCCAATAGAAGTTCTGCATAATATGCCTCTTTGCACGTTTTATGCCCATATGACCTGAAAAGGGAATATCATGGGCTATGAATAGAATTGCCAGATGGTAGGCTCTAGGCACTACTAACTGCTGTACTCTCTCACCTTCTATCCCTCCCTCAGGGGTCCACTCTCTGTATAGTAACCCTTTGTCACAGTATACACATTCCCCCTTTCCTTGAGAATCAGGTGCCTCCCTAGCTACCTGCCTCAGGCTTTGCAATGTAGGGTCTGAGAGCTGAGCCTGTCTCAACTCTCTCTTTGTAACCCTTCCCAGCTCCCCTTCCACAGGAAGTCTGGCATCATCTTATAGCGATGCCTCACTGTCAGCCTGGGTACTACTACTCACCTCTACCTTTGCAGTCACTTTGTCCAAGGGAACATCAGTACCTACAAGCAGCTGTGGCTTGCATTCAGTCTCACTGCTACAGAGTAGCTCCCTCCCTGAAGTAACCACCTCAGCAGTCCTGGCTTCAAGTATGCAGTCTGTCTGGGTCTCCACCAGGCTACCAGACCCACATGCTTGTCTCCTAACCTGACTGTGTGTAACTGCATAAGCATATGGTACTACCTCATCCAACTCCTTCCCTATCAGGACATCTGCAGAATGGTAGTTCCATACCCTGTTGTCTCAAGACATTCTACTATTGACATTTTGTCTTTCCCACTTAGTGGTTCCCTCATCTTTTGTTCTCCACCTTGTATGCCACATGGCCCCACTGGTTGCATTCAAAATATTTAACCCTAGCTCCTGGATGTGTACCTGAACTAGTGGCATCCCGTGCTACTGTCAGATTCTGTTGTGGCAGTCTGTGATGCCCACCATGGGTTCCTTTAGACTCATGAGCAGTACTGGGGGTCCCCTTCCTGTGCAGGGTTGCCCTTCTTGCCAGGTATAGGTCACCCTTCTTCCCCAACTCATCTGAAGTATTACATTGTCTATCAGCTAACCAGATCCTCATGTCCTCAGGCAAAGTGCTAAACTCTTGTTCCCTTACCAAAAGGTCTGCCAGCCCTTCAAAAGTGATGACCTGACATCCACTTACCCAGCTATGAAAATAAGTGCTCAGTGCAGCAACATATTCACACACACTTTCATCTGCCTTGTGTCTATGCTCACAAAACATTTTCCGATACGTTTCAGTTGTTAGCTTAAACAATTCTAAAAGACAATTTTTTACAGCAGTATTATCAAAACATGCAACATCAGACATTTTGGACAGAACAGTTACAGCTTTACCATGGAGTAAGGGAGTCAGGAACCGTACACAGAGCCCTTGGTCAACTTCATACTGTTTATATACTCTCTCAAACATATGAATGAAACTATCAAAATGATCCGCCTCTTTAAACTACAGAAGAAATGTACTGACCTTTTGTGCTTCTGGGGTCCAGTTACTCCCTTCCCCATTACCTCCATGACTCTGGCAAAGAGTCAGCATGTCCTTCTCATGCTGCCTCTGCCTTTCTTGTTCCTCAGCTTGCAGATGTAACAGTTTCTCATTCTCCTCAGCCTACAAACGTTGCAGTCTCTCATTTGCTTCTAATTCCACATGCCTGGCCTCCAACTCAAGTCTCTTCAGCTCCAGCTGGATTTTTAAATCCACTGCAGAAAGTTTGAGCTGTCCATTCTCTGAGAGAATTATATCTCCACTGCCAGCCTGATTGTCCTCCTGGTTGCTGTTTTCTGATGCAGCTGTAACCAAGTCTGCAATCAGGTCTGTCTTAGTCAGGTTTCCATGCACCAGTCCCCTAGCCTGGCACATCTCCGCCAACTGGCTCCTTGTCAGCTTTTCATACTCCTCTGCTGACATGCTGCCTGCTCACCCTGACTAACTAAGCTAACAAAAGAAATAAAACAATTGTGATCTGAACTCTGATTATTCACTGTATGGCTGTTTTAGAGTACAAAAACACTTTCAAAGCTCACTGCACACAAGCTACAGGATTCACTCTATCCACACAACTACAAGTCAATTAGTATTTGACAACTAATTAATATGTGATGTGGATATCCCACTGCTGCCAAACAATTGTGAGGATATCCCCACCAATAAAACCAATTAATATGTGAGATGGATATCCCAACCACTGCCACCAATTAATATGTAATGCCCATGCCCTGGTCCAGCAAGCAAGGAGCCTCAATCCTCACCACTAACACCAGAGAGGTCGTCTCATGTATGACGAAAGGATAACAAATGCACACAGTATAGTGCAATTTCCATTAAGACTACAAAGAGATCACAGTCAGTCTGGGGCTGGTTGCTACATTGCTCTCCAGATCACCAATAAGACTCCCCACTGGCACAGCTATAGGGTCTAGATCTCAGCCTAGCTGGGCAAGCTAAAATCTCCAGCACCCTCTCTGTACAACCAGTGCTTCATGTTCATGCCCAAGTAGCTGACACACACACTTTCAGATAAGTTTATACAACCACATAGACACTCCTGGGGAAGGCTCTCACAGGTTCTCCAGATGTGCCCCTTTTACCCAGACTATATGGTAGTAATTACTGCCACCACCCAGCTAATATTTATCAGCTACTCAAAAGCCCTTAAAGGGGTGTCCAATTATTACTGTGCAATATTATTATCCAACTGGTAGATGTGACTAAACAATCTCAAGGCATATTAGAGTGACTTGGTACAGGATCCTTATATACATGCAATGTACTCTAGAGCTTAACTTATCTCTACACAAACCAGCCACAGTTAAAAGGTTTTAAAATATTTAATAATAAATAATTAAAACCACAAGACAATACTTTCTACTACACAGTCAGTGCTAGTCAAGAGTTCAGAGATCACAGAGAAATACTTAAAATACAGTAGGAAAGTTCTGATATGAATACATAAATACACTTAGTCTAATCTGTCTAGTCTAGCTATCTCTAGGAGAAAACACAGTTCTAACATACTGCTTTACCAGAAAGGCTCATCCAGACTCTGCTACACTTTGCTGTGAAGGAAAGGTTAGCTTGCTTTTATTTGTTGCATTTTGTATTACTTTATTGCCTTTTTATATTTTGAATACTGTGGTTTGTTTTCTTTACCTTGTGTTTTACTTGCATTCTGCTTTAACTGCATATTAAAACTTCAAAAGAGAGCACAGCTCTGTCTCTTCTGAGTCAGGCAGAAATTAGAACTGATCAATTAAGGACTCATTCATAAGATAGAAGAGGTCACTTCAGGTTAATCATTTGTGAACTGAGGGGGTGGATCTAGGAACTAAACCTTCTAATTAAGGGGTAAAATAAAACATTTCAGAGCTTTACCAGAAAGGCTCATCCAGACTCTGCTACACTTTGCTGTGAAGGAAAGGTTAGTTTGTTTTTATTTGTTGTATTTTGTATTACTTTATTACCTTTTTATATTTTGAATACTGTGGTTTGTTTTCTTTACCTTGTGTTTTGCTTTAACTGCATATTAAAGCTTCAAAAGAGACCACAGCTCTGTCTCTTCTGAGTCAGGCAGAATTTTTTTCCCACCCTCCTATCCAGTTACAGTTGTCTTGTTAAATACCCCAGTCTTTCTAGTTGCCTGCCTCTTTGTTAATCTGGCCATATATCTCATTTCCTCTCTGCTTTCACTGGCTAGTGAAATTTGAAATCACTCCCCTTCAACTATTTAAATTTTTTGGCCATCCTACTGTATACCATAGTACCAGAATACAAAAGTGACCACCCCTTTCAATCCATCTTGCTATTTTAAAAATAGTAACTCTCCACTAAACCTTAACTTTTTAAACAGGTAAAACTTAACTTTCACATCTAACTTCTCTAGTGCACACTGCAGTGTGCATTTTTTTCATCTTACCTTTAAACATCCCTGTGATTAGCACTTGCTCTAATACCTGCTGAAAAGCACTAGGAAGCCTTACAGTGATACAAGCACTCAACTCTCCTTGTTAATAAGGAGAAATTAATTGTAAGCACTAAACAGCCTATAATTGCAAAGTACCTTGCTAAGGTAAGGGAAAACAGCTCCTGTACTTTACAAAAAAAAAAAGCACCAAACCAGGCATGTCCAAGGGACAACTTCCGGTGATTAGTCCTGTCCACCTGGTGAATCTGGGCATACTGGGGCAATGCAGCAATTGCCTCATGTACACAGACAACCCTCTCCTCCTACCACCCAACACTACAACCTGTGAGAGATGCAGTTACATAGCCAAAATGGAAGCAAAGCTCTATCCACCCAAGATTGTGCTAGACAGTCAAGAGGAAAAGGTTAACACCCACACTACACCTCAAGCAACACATAGCCCTTCTAAACCCACACCACCAACACCCACATATAGCAGCACTAAATCCACATATGCAGAGGCCCTTAACTGTAACCTCCCCAAGCAACAAGGACCTCTGAAGCTGAAACGCAAACAAACACCAAACACAGCCAAAGTGTCACATAGCTCACAACACCAGTGTGCCACCCAGCAACAACCCCTAAGGCAAGACAACGCACCTAACACTTTAGTCATAGGTGACTCTATAGTCCGGTACACTGATGTCCCACTCACCAGGTTGAACAAGGAGAAAATTACAGTCAGCTGCCTGATGGATGCCAGGATCCGCCACATAATGCATGCACTCAAGTCACTCCACAACAAGTACAAATATGACTCGGTCATTGTCCATGTTGGAGTGAATGACTTGAGACGTACCTCTCTGAACTACATGAAAAGAGACATGGAAGATCTCTCAGATCATGTGGACCAGGCAGGTATGACCCTAGCCTTGAGTAGCATCCTGCTTTCGCCCAGAATGATACCACAATATAAGGACAAAATGATTGACTTCAACAATTGGCTAAGCTTCTGATGTCATTCAAAGGGGATCTAGTATCTGTTTGCCTGGGACGACATGATCGACAGACTATGATGCTTTGCCAGAGATAGTCTGAACCTGTCACCCCTGGGATTTAGGTTACTGGCTAAGGCTCTTGCCACCCCTATAGTGCCTTTTTTAGGCAAAGTTCAAAGGACAAAACCACCACCGTAACAGGTACAAGCATACAAAATCTGAAGGTAATGCTACTCAGTGCTAGACATCTTAACCTCAAAATGCACTCTCTCGAGGCACTCCTAAAAATGGAGAACATTGATATCTGTGCAGTAACTGAGACCTGGTTCAAGGCTCCAGAGAGCACCCCCGCAATACCAGGCTACAACTCTTACCACACTTTTCGGCCACCAAACCAGGACTGAAATACTAAAGGTGGAGGAGTGTCAATATTCACCAAGGATATTCACACCATCAGGCTAGTTGCACAACACAATGCGTCTGAAATTCTCCAGGTGCAACTAACACTAGGTAAGACTTTGTAGCTTGCTACAGATTCCCCACCATGCCCCAAGATTCTCACTACACCTTTCTAAACATACTGGAAAATATTAAGATAGAACGAAACACCCTAATACTGGGTGATTTTAACTACCCTGCCATTAACTGGGAAAACTACTCGTGTACCAACACCTTTGCCCAATGGTTCTTAGAATTCATAAATTCCAATGCCCTGGATCAACTAATCTGTAACCCACCAGGGGCTCTAATATCCTAGACCTGATCATTACCAAGATGGGAAATCGATGCTCCACACCTATGGTCACCCCCTCGTTAGTCAGGTCTGACCATAAGCTAATCACCCTTAACATCCACATCCCACTCCCACCCCCCAGTAAGGAAACCTCCATAAAAAACTTCATGCTACTCAAGTCAGAAGTGACAAACTTCATGACACCCATGCAGACTGGAACTGAAAGTTCAACTGCTGAATCCTACACTAAGACACTGTACGAGCACATCCACTCATGCATGAATCGTGCCATCAGAAATAGAACCAAGATGCTCTCATCCAAAAAAAGGAAGCCAATCTGGTGGTCCCCTGCCATAAACAAACTTTACAACAAAAGGAAGAAACTGTTGCAGAAAAGAGGAAAATCCCAGGATGCAAAAAACTCCCTTACCAGCCTCAGTAAGAAACTGAGATCCCTCATAAAATCCTCCAAAGCTAGTTACGAAAATAAAATTGCCAAAGATTCCAAAGACAACCACAAGGCATTCTATAACTATGTCAAGAATCTAAATGGCAATGCTCATATCTGCTCTGAGCTAAAACAGAATGGCATTAAATATACTGATCCCAAGGATATTGCCAATATCCTGGCAGATCGATTCAGTGCCAACTTCACCCCCCTCTCCCCCCCTAGATGGCCCATCTCAATACCGGAAGATTGCCAAATTCCAGTAACAACGGCCACACAGGTAAAAAATGCACTCTCCAAAGCTAAGAATACAGCATCCATGAGACCAGATGCCATCCCGGGCTGTGTACTTCATGAACTACAATATGAACTGGCACCTCACCTAAGTGTCATGTTTAATCATAGCCTCACATCAGGTTTCGTGCCCACTGAGTGGCGCAGCGCTACAGTTATCCCACTCCACAAGGGGGGATCCACCTTGGATCCCGGAAACTACCATCCCATCAGTCTGACAAGCCTTATCTGCAAGACCATGGAGCGTATTACCATGGAACTTATAAACAAAGACATTGGCAACCTTCAAATACTGGACTCCACCCAGTTTGGGTTCGTGAAGGGCCAGTCTTGTCTCCTGAACCTGACTGACTTCTTTGGATCAGTCTCCAGAGCCATGGACAAGGGTAAGGTGGTCCACACAGCCTATCTAGACCTTGCCAAGGCCTTTGACAACATCCCCCACTCTGGAATCATAGATAAACTTACTAAGCTGGGCACTACATCCCCAATGGGTTGCTAA
This sequence comes from Protopterus annectens, assembly GCF_019279795.1. Taxonomy (NCBI): domain Eukaryota; kingdom Metazoa; phylum Chordata; order Ceratodontiformes; family Protopteridae; genus Protopterus; species Protopterus annectens. The sequence continues at coordinate 1,774,582,731 of NC_056728.1, forward strand.
CTGGCTTACTGATAGAACCCATACTGTAAAAGTAGCCAACTCCAAATCCAGCTCCAGACAAGTGACAAGTGGAGTACCTCAGGGTTCAGTCCTGGGACAGCTCTTGTTTGGCATCTACTTCTCTGAAGTACAGGCCAGCACTAAGGGACTCTGGCTAACAAAGTTTGCAGATGACTGCAAACTGGGAGCCATTATTGAATCCACAAATGATGTGGATACTCTACAAAAGGGCCTTGCAGAAACAGATGCTTGGTGCCAAAGCCATGGGCTCAAGCTCAATGCCAAGAAATGTATAGCTATCCCCTTTGGGAAAAAACATGTACCCATGAATTACCATATAGGTGGCAGTACACGAAACACCAAAAGTGTGATAAGAGACTTAGGGACACAGGTGGACAGTGGTCTCACCTTCGATAACCACATCGTCACAACAGTCAGGAAATCCTTCTGTGTGGGCCCAGATGACATCACAGGCTGTGTACTACATGAACAGTGTGGCACACCTCATCACTAAGGGCTTTTCATCCAGAAAAAAGGAGGTCATTGTCCCACTGTACTCATCCCTCATTAGACCCATTATAGAATACAACGCCCCGTTTGGTATGTACCTTTCAAGACATCTGCAACAACTGGAAAGGCCGCAGAAAAAGCTCACTAAAAGAATCACAGGCCTAAAGCAGATGCCCTACGCTGACTGCCTTAAAAAACTCCAGCTATACTCTGTCGCATATCATCTACTCAGAGGCAATCTCTGCTTAACATACAAGGCCATGTCAAACCCAGAGCTGTTGGACATGCTACACTTAAAGAAATTTCAGTCCCTCAGAGCCACACGCTCCAGTTATCCAAACCTTGTCATCACAATAAACAAAACATGCTGGAGGGATAGGTTCCTGACCCAGAGACTCCCCAGACTATGGAATAGATTGTCCATACATGTCAAGCAGAGTTCCTCTTTGGCCCTCTTCAAAAGGAACCTTGACGATTGGATGGGAGAAAGGCAATTCACCCCGGGGATCATGTCAGTCACCCTGCTAGACAGGGGTCCAGGGAAGTAAATAGTGTGGGAAGAAATAGCCAGGGAATTGTTATGGCTAGGCTTGTATAGGCCCTAGGGCTGATAGCCTAGTACCAACCTATGAACAAAAAGAAAAAAAATATGAATATGTTTCCCCAAGCATAAGGTATCCCTGCTGAGTATGCTAAATCATAAGACAGCTTTAATTATCCATAAAATATTATGGTCTGATTCTAGACTGTGAATTATGGTTTTTACTGACTGTTCAAATGGCTGTTTTATAACTGGAATATATTGGATGAACTTGTTGAGGAGTGGTCACATGCCTCTAATAAGCAATAAACTTTAGTGAACTGAATAGTCTGAAAATGCATATTGATGAAACACCTGTATTGATTTTCCTTGTGTAATTTCATCAGACAGGTGATGCTGTAGTAAAGGAAATACTATTAAGTACATTTCTGTTTTCATATTCAAAAGACTGATAAAAAGTGCAAGATATTGCCATTTCTGTAAAGTTCTATTAGCTATGGTAATAAAAACATTTTGGGTTTTACTATGTGAAGATGATTGGAAATATGGTGTATCACTATGAATGCTTTATAAGACTATTGCTGTAACTACAAAATTGTAAGTAATACAGTGTCTGTCCGGTTCGATTCTCAGTTAGAGCGTCTTCTGTGTGGAGACATGCATGAATGGGCGTACCTTCGTTGAAGGTTGTGCATCAGGCTTGGCAAGCCGGTACGTAAAAATCAACTGCCAATCATTAGCGGACCGGAGTTCCGCTGTGGCGACCCCTAACCGGGAAAAGCCAAAAGACACAAACAAACAGTGTCTGTCTTGCACTGGCTATATTCCTGTATTGCTATTGTCTTGATGTTATTGGTGTCTTCATTAGTTGTAGTTAAGTCAGTATGTAATTACAGAACTATTAGTCATTAAAAGAAGTCTGGATGTAGCAGTAGTAATGGTGGTACTAAACCTGCATTTAAGCCATCACAGATCATGTATACATAAGATGTATTGTTTTGTGACAAGTTAAAATGATGCTTCAGCACAACAATATGACCAAAATATAAACCTGAGCTTATAGACATCACGGTTTAGTCCTAAAATGATCACTCCGGGATTAATGCTATAGCTCTGAACCTGCACCTTTGCAAGAGTCATATTCTCTATACTTTTGTAACACTACTACTGAAATGAAACAGAGAGTCGAATCACTAAGGCTTGCAGGTATATTGTTCAGACATGGAGAGTATGTCACCACATTATGTTTTGTTTCCTTTAGTTTTTCTAATATCAGTAGTGTTCATAATTGAACTTATAGGTTTTATCAGTGCACTTAGAAGAAAACAACAGATAACACTGATGAAATGGCCTTTATTTACTACTGTCTGCTTTTTACATTCTAGAAAATGTATAAAACCAGATATAAAACTTTGATACTGTCAATGACCTCAGCTATAACTGCAGTGATGCTGGCAGAATAATGGAAATCATTTTTTCTGACTACAGGAGCCATACTTTCAGCTTCACACATATTAACAGTCTTCTTACTTTGAGGTCATGAATAAATATAATTTTTTTCATTTACGTGACTGTGCTCTCATTAGCAGTCATACAAATCTCTTCATTATCTAGAAATCAAATTAGTTTGGTAAATACAACATATATATATGTGTGTGTGTGTGTGTGTGTGTGTGTGTGTGTGTGTGTGCGTGCGTGCATGCGTGCATGTGTGTGTGTGTGTGTGTGTGTGTGTGTGTGTGTGTGTGTATAAAAGAGCATCATAGATGGATAAACAGACTTCTGCGTAATTATGAACACTGTCAAGCTCTGGTATCTTGGTAACTGAAGCAAGGAAAACATGACTTGCTTTAATTCTATTGCAAACATCATTCAGACCGCATTTGGAGATATCTTTTTTTTTATAAACTTAGGCAGGGAAAGAAAATTGTGTTTGTTTCCTTGTGTAACAAAAATATTGCTATTTTACTGGGTTGTCAGGAAATTTAGGATCATTTATTGAAAAAGCACAGGGGAAAATTTTTGATGCCAGCCACATTGAATGTTGTCACATTTTGTTACTTTGCAGTATCTATGAGGAATCAGTAAAGACCAAGAAGGCGCAATCTTTCAAAAAAGGGACACAGAAAACTACTAGACACAAACTGAAACCACAATAAAGAAAATGCCAAAAAGTCAGCACTGTTGTTGGATTCTGTTCATATAGTTTATCTTGCAGAATAGTGTTTGTGTTTTTCTGTTTTTTTCTTTTTTCCAGCATCTGAGTTTACTGAATTTTTAGAAATGGCTTCATGACTGTCATACATGTTAACACTGCAACATTATGCTGATGGTACTGCAGCTAAATAAATGTTACACAACCATTGTAATTTTACTTCTGTGATATACTGTTGATACACTATTGTATAAATGAAACATCTTTTGAATAATGACATTTATGAGATATAGTAAACTTTATCGATATAGTTAGACACAGGGCTGGTGTTAGCATTTTGGGGGCCCAGCAAATGTCAAGTTGTGGGCCTCCTGGGAACTTCAAATCTAAGTATCACCCTATAGTGGACACCCCTCCATAGCAAACTTTTAGTTCACGCTACAAAGTTTTAGGAGAACATATAGACTGAACTGCAGCTACAGTGTTCTCACATTATGACTAGTCTGTGTATCATACTATGTTGACCCATCTCACAGAGGAATTAGTACGCACAGACTGAACTGCAACTACTTTGCTCTTACATTATGACAGGCCTGTGTACCACACAATGTTGTCCCATCTCACAGAAGGACATTCACAGTTACTGGTATTTAGCTGTAACAATGATACATTGTAACAACTCTATGTACAGGGCTGGACTTAGGTGAAATGGTGCACTAGGCACTACCTACTGTTTCACCCCCCCCCCCCCCACACACACACACACTCTCCATTGCTACCCTCTGTTTTTCCCCACATCATGTACATTACGTTTTTCTTCCTTTTCTCCCATTTTGCCTTACTCTTCAGCTTTTTCAAGAAGCCATAACCTACTATATCCTCTAAAGTGTATTTTAAAGGTTTTTTTTGGCATAGTATTTTCACCCAATGATGGCTTGAACTAAATTATGATTGAGGAAAAAATTAGTGCTGAGGTTCAACTTTAGTTTTCCTTGCATCCTTTCAACACATCTTTCCTGACCAGGACAGCACAGTAATAACCATTAAGGAAATAACTCAGTTAAGCTGGGGCCCCTAGAAAGCATAGGATTATAAATGCTCTATGACTCATTTTAGAACATGTTCTCAACCTTTTAATCTAATGGTGGCCTGAATAAAAATCACATGTAAAAAAAGAATTTCAATCTTATTTTTTCTTTCAAGGAAGACATATGTTGTGCCCAAGGCTTAATGCTGAAAGCTGGTAGAAACATTAGCTCACAATAAACTAAAGAAACTATTGTGAGGGTGCACAATTCCTATCTGGTAATACTGACTACATCTGTAACCCCTCAAAAAAGATGGTCACTACCTGTGTATCCCTCTGGTGTTAGACTGGGATGAAAACAGAGGTTTAAATGGCCATAGTCATGTAGCATACCTTTTCACTCCTACCCCAAACCCCAAAGATAGCCACCTGCTTATATGCCTGATGTGTGATTGTGAGGAAAATTAAAAAAAAAATACAGTAATATATTCTTCTTTATTTCTCCTAGACAGTACACTACCCCTATACAAGATATAGTAACCTTCTTTGTATACCTCTTTGAATACATCTGAGGTCTGTAAGAAAAGTAAACGAAACAATGATCACCCTCTCCCCAGCCCAAATACAAACTATAATGATGTCCAGTGCATACCTCAAAGGTTTGATTGTGATGAAAATTGAAGTATTAATGACCAGAAAATTCCCAGCCCTCTATATAACCTACAGCAACTTTCTACACACACACATTTGAACAGGAGTGGTTTTCAAATGGGTGTGGCTGAGGACAGAGGCCACCATTAAATCCATATCAAAATCCATTTATACAGTCTTGTATATGGGGACCACCAGACTACTAGAAGATCTAAGTGTCTGAATGTTCTGTGATATATTTTCTGTCTTGCTTTTGAAATGTAATTATTTAAGTGATGTTTTATGCTACCCAGAAGAGTAATGTATGCGTCCCAGCATTAAAGTGTGTGTGTGTGTGTGTGTGTGTGTGTGTGTGTGTGTGTGTGTGTGTGTGTGTGTGTGTGTGTGTGTATACAGATAAAAATCAGTCATGTTTTTTACACACACACACACACACACACACACACACACACACACACACACACACACACACACACACACACACACACACACGAAAGACATGCAAACTCCATATAGCCAAGAACTCAACCAGAGATGACAATGTTACCCACTGTGCCACAGTGACAATGAACAGTTGTTTTAACACATCCTCTTCCTGCCAAGCCAACAAAGATAGCCACCTATCTTATATAAGGTCTATGTTTTTGATGGTCTAAGTGAAAGAAAATATGGCCAGCTTGTTGCTTTTAAATACATTGCAACCATTCCTTCCTCATACAAGCATAATGGCAATGCTGATGATGTTTGTGCTAGAAAGTGAAATAAATTATAGCCAGCATGTTATTTTTCACTGCAGTAAATACACATGCCCCCTCCCTCATACTCACACACATAAGCCATGGCAATACTAGTTTTGCACTTATTTCAGCAAATAGCAGTGCATTGTGCAACACTGGTACTAAAACACCCAATCAATGACTGTAGCTTAGCAGTCGTCAAACAGTAGCAGGGTAAATCACTTACTTACCACATTGCGGGCTAATACATACCTGTCACTATCCCTGATTTCACAGATTGTCCCTGATTTTGCCTCATAATTTTGTTTTGTCCCACAGTGCATGTTGATGAAAAATTTGTTCTATTAACTTTTTAAGTGAATTAGCATAACATTTAACAAAGGTTCCTGATTTTGAGCCTTCATGCTTCTGTTATTTTTGGCTTAGCTCAAAATTCTTGAGCATAGAGTTGGGAGTTCTAGTATCTGGTGTTCTAATAGCATATATAAAACTCCAGGAATGAGAAAACCATCCCTGAAGATCTGAAGCATCAGTTCTACTTATAATACAAGGTAAATACTGTGATTGGTCACACTGGGCTGCAAATTTTTACTATTTACCTTGCTCGTGTTCATTCACTTATTATTAAGTTTACCCTAACAGGGTCATATCATAACCCTGTTTCGGCTAAAGTGTGTAACTGGAAAATTAATGCAACTTTTTTTCTCTCCCCATTTTTCCCAACTAGCAACGGCTTTTGTGGGGCCCCATACAGTCAAGGATGATTATGCCCCTCCCCTGCAGCCACAGGTATTGCAGGTGCCTAAAGCTGGCTATGATGTTAGTTTTAATGGAAAGAATGTCCACCAGCAGGATATAACTAAGTCAAGTGCAGTAAGCCAGCTGTAACATATTTAATGAAATTGTGAAGACTGTTACTTGACAAACCACTGCTATCATAATATATATAATATATAATAGATATATTTTAAATTTTAGGAGATATACATAAGAGTTGTTATTATTATCCACCTGTTTATTAAGTACACTAGATTGCTTTGCTAGCTTTTGTTAGTTTGACAGACATATTACAAAATATCAAAATAAGATAACTTTCTGTGGTTGGGGGCCCCCCAGAACCAGGGGGCCTCCAACAACTGCAGAGTTCACTGGATCCTAAAGCCGGCTATGTTTAGACAATTCTTGTGAGATACTGAATCAACAAATTATTGGCCAGGGCTACTGCTTATTCAGTACAGTGGACATTTTCCAAATTAGATGAGACAGGTGGTCGGATTTGTTTGCACAGTATGTTTCTGTGATACTAGCAATGCATGAACTGGAATCAGCAAACTGATATGAAAGCTATTGGTACTCAGAACTATCAGGTGGCACCATAATGTATTTTTTTAATGTAATTTTACAAACTGGAGAATGTATGTCATGTCAAAGTATGCCAGAAATAAGGTGCACTTTTGTAAATATACTTCATTCTTCAAACTTGTTTTCTTAGCAACATACATACTGAGGAAAGCCAACGTGATCGTGGACAAACTAAGCAGATCCATTCTGATGCCTCATGAGTGGTCTCTTAATGTCAAGATGGTATCGAGAATTTTCCGTTGATGGGGCCAGCCATGCTGTGACGTTTTTGCCTCTTCAGTCAACAGAAGTTCAGCAGGTTCTTTGCCCTGATCCCTCCAAAAGGGGAGTCACTGAGAAATCTTCTAGTTCTAGTCCACGAATGGCCTTCCAATCTTCTCTGTGCTTACCCTCCCATTACCTGTCATCCTCAAATTTCTATAGACTGGTATGATTCATCTGGACTTAACAGGCCTCAGACTGATTGCATGGTTTCTCCATTTCCATTGATTGCTAGACAGCCCAGGCTGTCCTCTCAATATATCACATTTTGTCATCTTCTCAAAAAGTTTCTACTAGAAAGATTTAGAAAAGTAAATGGAAGAAATTTGTGTTCTGGACCCTAAGAGGGATCTGGACCCCTTTTCTGCCCCTACACCATCTGTACTTGATTTTTTTGCTTAAATTTTCAATGAAAGGACTAGTTTTTCTACTATTAAGGTCCAGTTGGCTGCTATTTCAGACTTTCATCTGTGTAAAAATAATTCTTCCTTAGCTTCTTCTACATTATACAAAGCCTTTGGTCAAAGGAACTTTTTTACGTAGATCTCCACTAAAGGATCTTACTCTTCCTTTCAATTTAACTATTTTGCTTCAAGCTCTGACCCAAGACCTCTATGAACCCTTAGCCAGGCCAGACCTCAAGTTTTTGTCTTGGAAAATAATTTTTCTAGGCGATATTACATCAGCTAGATGAGTATCCAATCTCCAGGCTCTATCTTCCAAACCTTCTTACCTGTTTTTCCACAAAGATAGGGTTTCTTTATAGACTGACCCATCTTTTTTTACCTAAGGTAGCTTCTGAGTCTAATATCAACCAGGTCATTAACTCTCAGTTTTCTTTCCAAATTTTTCAAACAATGGAGAGTACGTAAGTGATCCATATTTTGGACATGCATAGATAACTTCAGTTTTAACTCCATAGAGCAAGTGAGTTCTGGAAGACTGACCAGTTGATGTAGCCTCCTCACCTAACTGATTGGGCAAGTTAGTTTCAAAAGTTACACTGGCCAAATGGTTAACTGACTGTATCTCCTATGTCTATAGTAAAAGAGGATTGTCCTTGCCTAAGCCTCCTATAGCTCATTCCACAAGGTATATGGCTGTATCTTTAGCTTTTTGATCAAGAGCTTTCATAGATGTAATTTGTGCAGCTGCCACTTGGTCCAATGCTCATACCTTTATTGTTCATTACAAATTGGATTTGTTTTTTAGGAACAGAGCTGCTTTTGGCTTTGCAGTGCTCTAGATTATCTTTCCATGAGGACCACCCACGGTTCATCTAGCTGGGGACTCTGTCCCATCAGTTGAAGAATGAATGAAAATAAAACATCAGCTAAAAAATGATGTACTCACCATAAGGTTACATCTATGTTGTCCAGTTTCATTCTTCCCCAACTTCCCACCCTCTTAACCCCTTTCCCTTTGTTCCTGAAGAGGCTTAAGAGTAGCACTTGGAGAACTTTTGTTCCTTGTTTGATCTCCTCTTCTTTTTCATTTTCTATACCTTTTGAAATCTCTTAAGGTGTTATCCATTGACTTATATGGGCAGCAAACCCAGTCTGATGTATGTTAGGCTGGTGGGGTATTATGGTAAAGGGAGGAGCTCAAGAGTTCTATCAAAGATCTGGAAGAAGCAGCAGAGTTAGATCTGAGTCAGATCTGAAGACCCATCAGGTAAGGAAGAATGAAAATAGGCAACGCAGATGTAACATTATTTTGTGTACATAACTTTTTATTTAGTTCATTACAGGCTACAGGGTATCCACATTTTTCCCATATTTAGATAACTTTCTTATCTTTGCAGTCTTTCAAAGTGTCACAAATCTGTCACTTGGGTAAGAGATCTCTTACACAAGCTGGGATTCCAAGAGAACATTCAAAAGTCTTTTCTGATCCGTGATACAGGATCGTGTTCCTGGGGTGTCAGTTAGGTATCTCAATTCAAATAGTGTTTCTTCAGCAGAAAAAATAGATATATCTAGATCTGTTTCTAAGGTTTTCAACTTAGACTTCAGTCACTGTGAAGGAATACCTCAGGATTTTGAGTCTTATGGCATGTATGATTCTCATGATTCCCCTGGCAAGACTCCACATGAAAAAGATACAATAGTATCTGAAGTTACTTTAATCCCAGCACTAACAACCTTTTTTTTTTTTCAAATCCCAAAGCTGTGGTTTGTCAGAAGTGAAATCACTTGGTGGAGACAGCAAACTTCCTAAATCTTGGTCTCCCCTTCTCCTTCCCTGCTCCAAAGCAGTCAGCCACCACAGATGCCTTGGAGTTCGGGGAGCAGTTTCAGGAGGATTAAAAGTGCAAGGTGTGTGGGACACAAAGGACAGACGCAAACACATAAATATAAAAGAGATGCTTGCTCTGATCGAGGCACTCAACTCTCTGAATCATTTTTGGTCCCATGGACCTCTTCAAGCTGTTACAAACAATACTACAGTCATGTGGTACATTAACAAGCAAGGAGGAACTGGGCCTTACCCACTTTCCAGACTAATCATGATAATTTTACAGCATAATATCACTCTACAGGCATCCTATGCTCTTTCAGAGTAAAACTTTGTGGCAGAAAAGCTGAACAGAGCAAGGGAAGACCCTCGTGAATGGAAACTAGACTGAGAGTCTTCCAAGATTTGATCCATCGGTGGGAGTTCTTCAAGTAGACCTATTTGTCTTTTCTCTGAACAATCAGCTGGCAATATTCTGTTCCAGGACTCCAAGCAAGAAGAACTGGAAGACAGATGCCTTTTCCTTGCCTTGGACATAAATGTTCCTGTATGCTTTTTCACCCTTTCCACTGATATTCAAGGTACTTCTGAAGATTTAGAAGGAATCCACCAAGATTATTGTGGTGCCTCCCTTCTGTCCCAGACAACAGTAGTTCTCCCCTCTTTTGGAAATCACCAAGGGCAATTACCACAAACTTCTCACAGAACTGGTCTGCTCACACACGATCAGAGATATTTGATGAACCAAAATCCAATAAACCTCCACTGACTACCTGGATGATAGGTTCTTAATTCCCTTAAGGCACCTGTTTACTGAGGATGTGTAGCAAGAAAGCCTGGTACTAGAAAATCATAAATTAGCAAATGGAAAATGTTTTCTACTTGGTGCCAATGACATAACCACCCCCCCATTCAGGGTTAGAGTATTTCTGATTTTACAATATTTGTGTGAGTTGCTAATCTTTGCCCTTCCTTACTCCTCCATCAAGATTCATTTATTAGCTATCAGCCATTTTAGCATGTCATATGTTCATAGGAGATTACTAGTCTAATGCCTTAAGAGCCTTTACAAGCCTAGCCAATAAAACCTAATTTACCCAATATATGGCTCTTGTGGGCAAGAGAATGTCATTGAGATGTGCCTATGCCTTGAGTATCTTAGAGCTTGCCCCTTTCCATAAGGAACCTTGGCATTACCTCAAGTGTGAATTTGTGATTACCCATCCAAAGTGCATTTGAAGAGAGGCAGAGAAGGGCTCTACTTAATGGGAATAGGAAGCCTGTTCCAAAGAAGGGGCAATCTCTGAGACACATATCTGTTTCTCCAGCATGTTGAGTCACTGACCAAGTTTAGATTCCTAGATCAGGTGACCCTCATGCTGTTTGACTTATGGATTTGTAGCAGCTCCATAAGAGCTGGATTTGTGAGTGCCTTGTAGGTTAGGTGTAGGTCACCCCGTAATAGCTGGTAGGAGACAGAGTAAAGGGATAAGGCTTTTAATCTATCCACACAGAACATGTTTACACCTTGCATTTTTTTGAGGAACCTCTGAGGCCACTCCAACTGCTGTAAGTGCCTAATCAAGTACATGCCAAATGGTGCATTGTACTTGATTACTGGTCTAATGAGGGCTGAGTACAGCAGGACTATGGTTTTCTTAGATCTGGATGCCATACCTTTAGTTATAAACTGTGTCACATAGAAGGACTTCCTCACTACTGTGGACTCATGGCAGTCAAAGTTCAGACTACTATTTATCTGTGCACCTAGATCTCTCACCTCTGAATCTACTCTTAGAGATGTGGAATTGGTGTTGTAATTTGCCGAAGTATTTGGTTTTCCAAATAGTTGGATAATTCATTTTTTCTCATTTAGTTTTAGGCTATGTTTCTGCACCAATCATTTGTCTTATCTAGATGCTCCTGAAGGATATTTACATTGTTGTGGGATTCAGTGATTATCCTTAACTTGTAGTCATTGGCAAACTTTGTCATCTAGAGGCCTACCACATTAGCCTAGACTTCAGAGAAGTATATTCTAGTCAAACTTATGGATATGTTATTTCCTGGGTCAGTAGATGGTCCTTCTTTATGTAGAGGGATGACTGTTGCTGTCCTCCACTCTACTGGGACAAACCCAGTCCAGAAGCTGTGGTTAAACAGAGATCCAAATGGGCCTGATAAGTCCTGATTTAAGTTGTTTAAGACACAACATGGTATATTATCAGGCTCCCATTGGAGTCATGTTTTTAGCTTTAGAGAGTGCAGCAGCAACCTGTCCTTTGGTAATAATTGGCAGTGGAGTGGTGGAAAGTATTTCTTGGGGGAGAAGTGATGGTGATGGGGAGGTGAATTTGAGCTGAATTTATTGCGCAGTAGATTTGCTATATCTTCTGGCTGAGTATAGATGCTGCCATCTACAATTAATTCTGGACATTTTTGGTTGTTGCTGTTAAGACTGCGGACATGACTGAAAAATGCCTTATGGTTATCCTTAGCTTTGGAGGCTATTTTTACCTCAAAGTCTACTTGCATGTTAGTGGTCGTGTATGCCTCCCAGTTAATGGAGGTGTAGTTAAAATCACCCATAAGTATGGCATTGGGCTGAATGGTGAGTGATTTTAGTAACTTCAGGTATGATATATTTGTTTCCTAGTTCATAGTAGGGGACCTGCAGCTAGCAAGAATGTCTGCCCATGGATAATCTTCTTTCAATGCATTCTCATGTCAAAATGCTTTTGAAAGGGGTTTTGCTTAAGAGGCCTCCAGGAAAAGCTGGGGCCCCTCCTTGGGATCTTAATTTTGTGTTAGGGAAGCTAACACTTGCTCCATTTGAACTAGCTAATCTGGCTTACTTGAGGTTCTTAACATACAAAACTGTTTTACTGATTGCTCTGATCTCTGAATTGCAAGCTCTTATGGTGTGACAACTCTATTTCATTTTCCACAGAGACAGGGTTCTTCGAGAGCTAATCCTTCTGTTATGCCTAAAGTGGTATCCGAGTTTTCTTTAAGCCAAACTATCCATCTCCTTGATTGAGGGTAAGACAATGCAGTAATAGTGACAAAGATTCACCTTACTGAAAATTCCTTTTACATTAAGGAATGAAGTTCAAGGTATGAATCATCTTGGTCTGACTATTTTAACTTCTGACTTTGGTTTAACCTACTGGCACTAAAAAAGTTTCATACTTGCTGAGTAAGAAAAGTCCTCTATGCTTATCAAATGATATGGAAAAAGAGTGCTTGCTAAGATTATGTATCACTTGGTCTGAAAGAGGCATTTGCCTTCCTGAAATAGACTACATGTATAGGTCAGTGATTTGGGGACTGCATATATATTTGTTAAGATCATATGATATGAACTTTGAAAGATTTAAACCATGAAGATTTTTTTTATTTAACATTTGTTTACTGGGAAAGTCGTCATGGTATGAAGCCAGTTTTCATCAGAGGCCCAGGGAGAAATGCTCCAGATGTATGTCTTTGTAACGGGGGAGGAAACTGCAGCACCCAGAGGAAACCCACACAAACACAGGGAGGACATGCAGATTCCACATAGAAGGCACCCCAGCCGAAAATCGAACAGGAAAACCTCTTGCTCTGAGGCGACAATTCTACCACTGCACCACTGTGCTGTCCAACGATGACATCATTGCTCATTTTAGCAGAAGCCTTCAGTATGGGAGCATGCATGCATTTCAAACCAGAAGTGGATAAAAACATGTAATAACAGAAAATGCTACTAGGTAAAAGAAATGATATAAAGAATCTGACCAGAAAAAAAAGAAAAGAAAATTGAAAAGCCCACCATTATAGCAGAAAGTATAGAAAACTGCTGGAACCACTACATCTTGATCAAGAATTGGCACACAACTGGCTCAGGTGAGGTGAGTTGAAAACCAGAGATGAAAGGTTATTAATGGCAGCTCAAAATAGTGACCCCATGTGTGACAGTTCACAAAATCCATTGAACAGGTAGGAGATAAAGTCAAATATAGGATCCTGTTTCATCAGTCTGTCTCATTTGACATTTTGGTACTAAGCTGTTTCTGGGATCCAACCCAGCCATTAGCTAGTGCTCTAGTGTTTGGAACTCCTCACATTCTCACTTCAGATCAAGTTTGCTGCCATTGTGAATGGATCTTGATCACCTGCCTACACTTAAGTGTTCTGACTTGTGTGCATTTTTGATATTTAGGACTAGCCTTTTTTTTCTTAGAGTAGCTTAAGTTTAATTTTACCCTATTGTCAGTCATAAGGAGAAAATATTTTTTTCTTTTGCTTTTTTTTTCTCATTGCTTCAGTTTCTTCATTCCTAAGTGGCTGCCTAACATTTCTCCACTTTTGAAAACTGTAGTAGGGGAAGGTATAAACTCTGATGGACTCTGTGTCATTGTCTAGGCTCAGAGCACCTTAAATTTGATTGCTGTATTTGCTAAGGCTTTGGTCTAAGATCCCTTGTATACAGGAGAAGTAAACTCATAATCAAGGGCCTCCTTTCTTCTAAACCTGTGGACAAACCAAAAAGGCAAAGTAAAGAGACAAGGTGAAGGAATCTAAAAAGCATATGTTGATAAATGGGTACCTCTTCTTATCCTAAAAAGGCCAGTAAAGGTTATGTTTCTTCCACTGTATTGAGGCAGAAGTCTCCAGTGTTAGAGACTATTATCACTAGGATCAAGTCTGTTTCAAAATCAGGCAGCAGGGACTCTTCTGAGTGGAAATAGTCCTGTCTCATGGTTTCCAGACCCTCTTTTGCTTCCATTAAATTGATTCAATTCTTTGAAAGCACTTCTGAATCTGATTGGGAGCCAGTAATGAGGGCCTTCTTGAAGACACTGATGGAAATGGGCACCATCCAATCCCCTTCTATTACTAAGATGGATTGGGATGGCACTCTTAAACCTTTTTTAGCAACTTTCTTGGTGCCAGTTTCTGCTAGAAATTTCTCATCCAACTTACTCGACACAGGCTTCTTCTGTGTTGAGTGGGTCTTGGATGTTAATGCTGAACTTCAAGTTCTTGGCATTGTCTATGGCTGAAATGCACTTGAAGCCATTCTATGTGTTAGGATCACCCGTGCTCAAGCTGGTGATTGTGATGTCTGTATATAGGCTATCTGGGTCTTCACTGTAAGGGCTGCCATCCTTAGCTCTACCACCTCTGCTTCAGTAGAGGAGAAGTTGGTTCTGGTGGGGGAAGGGCAGATGGACTCTGGATTTACCTTTGAAATTAAGGAAAGGTTAATAGCCTCCACCTCCTCCCCTCAGGCTCTTGACAGAGTTCCCTTGAGTATTTGTGCCATCCCAAGATGCTCATTCATCAGCTTTTCAGCTTACACATCAAGGATCCCATGGATACAGCAGAATGATATATTTTGGAGGTAAGCAACAGGTGCAATATGACACTTCTGTGGGCTTCAACTGGTCACAGCCAGGGATTCCTAGGAAGAAAATGTTCAATAGCAAGCACATAGACTCCCCTTTGGAGCCCATTGCCTCTGATACAGACTTGAATGAATGGGTTTACTCCTCCTGGTCCCCTCCTGAAGACATCACATTTGGTGAGGTCCTAGAAATGATGAAGCAGAGGGGATCCTGGTGATCTGAACCACCTTCTCAAAAAAAGTAAGTGCTCTTCAAAGCATATCTCTCCACCCCTTCTACTTCTTGGGTAGCTGCTCCTGTGGACCATGCAATAAATTTGGTTGCTAGGAGAACATGGCAAGAACCAGACACAGTGGAAGACATTCTACAAAAACCTGATAATGTTTTGTGCTCCCCAAAATAGTTTTGGTCTTAAGGTCCTCTGTTGGATTCACTGATTGTTGTGGTGACCACCAATAAGGAGCTCATGAATGTGTCCTCTGCTGTCCCTCCCTAAACAAGGTGTCCAGGGCAATTGGCAGGATAGAAGTGCATGTTTACAACTCTGAGAGCATTATATTATTTAACTCATATGGACACATTCTAAAGGGACCTTGCCAAATAAACAACAGGTACTATGGGTCAATCTGTGACTTAGGAGTCTACCAAACAATTGCAGATCACCATGAATACCATGCTAAGCATCACAAGTTTCTCCATTGCATCCATCTGTATCACTTTGTAGCCAATGGGGCAGTCAGGACAGCAGGCACTGGCACAATTCTCTGACACCACACTTGGGTCCACCTGTGCAACTTCACGAACAACACTAAGGCATTGTTTATTAACATCCCCTTTGATGGTTCCTTTCCTTTTTGACCAAAGGTTAAGGAGAAGATTACAAATTACGAGCAAGATGGGAAAATGCTATCTGCCTTGAGAATCAAATTTTGAGAATCCACACAGATCATTCAGTAGAAATTATAATAGTTCCAAATCCCTGGTTGGCATAACATACTTAATAATAAAGAAAAAAATGGATTATCATACTGGGGGGGTTTATTTCCACCTGGGCTTAATGAACAAATGTTAAGTTGTCAATCTCGCCTTCATTCTTGCTGGATGGATTCGGAGCCGATCCTCGGCTCCGACTCGGCACTTGCTAAGCTCGAGAATCACTTTTACCAGCTCGAGGCAGCCCTATATCCCATGATGCAAGGCGGTAATTACCCAGATCTCGTTTGCCGCTTCGCTCATGAGGTCACCTTCTTTACCAGCTCCTGGTAAGTGAACTTTCTTTACATTTTCAAAGAGATTCAACCACCATAGTTTTAAAAATTTTACTCCCTGTTAAAGTTAGTTGTTCCCGATTCACTTAGACCCTATTCCCATTAGTTCCTCGACCCCTTTTTATAATTTTTCTGTCAGTCAGGCCTTAGGCCTTCCCATCCAATTTTTTCCTGTCATGATTTTTTGTATAGATGTGTCTGTGCTTTGCTTTAATTACAGTAATTAAGGACTGAGTGTGTTAGTGTCCTACTAGGTCATGTCAAAAGACACTAGGGTCTCAGGTTTTAAGAAGTGTGACTCATGCTGTCAGAAGATGTCTCTGACAGATGGTCACACTTCTTGTATTTATTGCCTGGGACCCCTACACCTGCAGGACTCCTGTGCTATTTGTCATTCTTTCAGCCAGAGAGTCCTACAGGAGCGTAGAAATAAGTTGATCCTCAGGGGTCTCCTTAAGTCTGAGAGCTCCCCGGCTAAAGTCAGTTCCAGGAAGCCCTCTAAGCCACCCAAGACCCAGACTTCGGTGTCCAAGTCTGTGGCCTTGGTTCCGACTCCTCCAGTGTCGATATCAGCTCCATCTGGAGCCGATCCTTCCTCCTTGGAAGTTTCTGTATCGGCGCCGATCGGCACCGATACCCTGGCTTCAGCACCTGTGTCGGCTCCGGCTGGAGCCGATACCCTAGCTTCGAAGCATGTTTCGGCTCCGGCTGGAGCCGAAACCTCTCTACCTCAGCTCGGAGCCGACAAGCTGTCAGCTCCAACTGGGACCGAAGGTTCGTCAGCTCCGTTGGCTCCGTCGAGGAAGAGGTCTAGATCTCCTTCACTGGAGTCTATCCACTCGGCTCCAGCCTCCCCTTTACTTTCAGAATGGAGCCATCGGAGCCGATCGTCAAGGTCTTCCAGGCTCTCAGACCATGATTTGGAGAGAGTGGTGAGTAGACTACTAAAATCACAGGCATTGGCCCAGATGCTCTATAGCCCATCTCAGCAGACGACCGCTATTCCACACCCTCCTGAGATTCCTCCTTCGACTCTCCTTCAGAGCTCGGAGCCAGAGATTATTGGTACCGTGACTGTTGCGGCTTCGGAGCCGATACCACACCTTTCGGCTCCGTCGTCTTCGACTCCTATCTCCTCCTCAAGACCGTCCTTGGAGGGATCCGGTCGTCAGGCTTCCCTGGTCGGTTCCGAGGGGGCGAGTGGCATCAGACCCTTGTCCGACCCCGCTCTCCCTCTCGGCGCTTCGGCCTTGGTGAGCTCGGCGCCGACATCTGCTTCGGAGCCTTCCTTTTCAGTGGGGCCGGGGGTCCCCGTTTCTTCGGAGCGGGGTCTCTCGGCCCTCCCTGGGAGGGGAGCCTTCGAGGTGATGAGGAGTGTGTTAGCCCCCGAGCTTAGTCAGAAGTCGGTTCCTTTAGCTCCTCCCTCTATGGTGCCTGTAGATGTCTCTTCCCACTCTTTTGCTCCCGGACCCAGAGATCCATCGCCCCAGGTTTCCCCACTGAGAAGAACTTCCTCTTCCGAGGTTTCTCCTGATCCTTCAGGAGAGCCCCCGCGTAAGAGGACCTGCAAGAGGAAGCACTTAGACTCCCCTGAGTCTACAACATCAGATACCGACTTAGATGAGTCGGAGGGGTCCCCAAGATCCCCCTCTGAGGATGTCTCCTTTTCAGACATCCTAGAACTCCTAAAACAGAGGGGAAACTGGCCTTCCATTAATCCCTCCGAGGATGAGTCGGTATACCTGGAGGCTTTTGGATCTCGACCCTCCACCTCCTGGGTGTCTCCGCCTTTCGACCCCCTCATGGAGATGATAGCTCAAAAGGCGTGGACATCTCCTGATTCTGTGGAACCAGTCCCCAGGAGGCCTTCTAAATTTATCACGGCCCCCACTGAGAAACAGTTTCTTACGAAAGGTGTTCCAGTTGATGCCATGGTGGTGGCAGCCGCCACCAAAAAGGAACTTGCAGATCCTTCCGTACCAGTCCATCCTCCTAACAAGGAGTCTAGGACCATGGACAGGTATGGTAAGTGGATGTTTTCCTCAGCGACCTTTGCTATGCGTTCGCTGAATTATTTATGTCACTTCACCCGACTTCAAAGAGACATCCTCAAAGAATTGGGTGAGGTAGTACAGGATCCATCAGCTGCTGGGGCTCAAGAGAAGATTGCCTCTCAGCTTGGAATCCTAAATTCTATCACTAACTCCTCCATGTGGCTCATTTCTTATGCAGCCGATGGGGCGAGTAGAGCCGCAGGAACAGGAGTGGCTCTTAGACGTCAGTCCTGGATGCGGCTTTGCAATTTCACAGACCCCTTTAAGGCGTCCTTCACAAATTCTCCCTTTGATGGCACTACTTTGTTTGGGCCTCAGGTGAAGGACACATTAACCAGGTGCGAACAAGACGGCAAGACTCTTTCTGCCATAGGAGTCCGTTTCTCCACCCCTTCTAGACCTTACCCCAAAGGTCAGAAGGGAGGGAAGATGTGGTTCCGAAAATCTCAGGGAGTCACGCCTGACGCACGTGGTCAATTTACCCCCAGAGGCAGAGGGGGTAATAACAACAGACGGCGCCCTAGGGGCAGAGGAGGTCCGCAGAACCAGGGCAGCAGAGAGTCTCTCTCTGACAAGCCCTTCCAGCATCCCTGAGGTGTTGCCTGACTGCCCACCCTTGGAGGCAGTCGGGGGGAGATTGTCGCTGTACCCAGAAGCCTGGCTTTCCCTCTCTGAAGACAGATGGGTACAGTCGATCATATCCGAGGGTTACAAAATCCCCTTTGAGGAAAGCCCCTTCCCTCAAAAAGATTCCCTTCCAGACGTTCCACCCGGTCTAAGGGAGATTGCGAAGCTAGACGTATCAAAGCTTCTAAGAAAAAGGGCCATCCAACCAGTTCCAACAGATCAATTAGAGTCTGGAATCTACTCAAGGTTCTTTTTGGTTCCCAAAAAGACGGGAGGCTGGAGACCAATATTAGACCTCAGCAGACTGAACAAGTCTGTCAAAAAGACAAGATTTTGGATGGTCACACTTCAATCGATTATTCCCTTCCTGGGCAAAAACAACTGGATGTGCTCCATAGACCTTCAGGATGCGTACTATCACATAAAAATTCACAGACGCTCCAGAAGGTTTCTCCACTTTCGGCTGGGGACCAGTCATTTTCAATTCAGAGCCCTGCCCTTTGGTCTCACTACAGCCCCCAGAGTGTTCACCAAATGCATGGCAGTGGTCACGGCTCACCTGAGACGTCAAGGATTCCAGGTGTTTCCGTATCTTGACGACTGGCTCCTCTCGGCCACCACCAGGCATCAACTTCTCCAAGCCAGAGATTATACTCTACGTCTCTGCGGTCAGTTAGGAATTTCGGTCAACTTCCAAAAGTCTTCCTTATCGCCCTGCCAATCTATTGCCTTTATAGGCGCAAATCTAGACACTATTCGGATGTCAGCAAACCTAACAAGTCAAAGAATCCTAGATATCCAAAACCACATTCGGATCATCCTATCCAGCAAAAGGGTACAAGCCAGGTTGGTCCTGAAAGTGCTGGGCCTCATGGCAGCTGCCATCACACTTCTCCCTCTGGCCCGTTTTTGCATGAGCCGCCTACAATGGATGTTGTTCACCCAATGGTCCTTCCAGCAGCTTCCCATGCATCACAAGATCCTGGTGACACAAACCTGCAAGAGCCATCTATCCTGGTGGACTTCTTCTCCCCTAGTCCATCAGGGCAGACCATTTGTCCCCCCGGCCGCGGTAGCCACGGTCACTTCGGATGCCTCCCTGATCGGGTGGGGGGGAGCATTATCAGGGCAGGATGGTTCATGGCATGTGGGAACCGTTCGAATACCACCTGCACATAAATGTCCTAGAGATGAGAGCAGTGCTTTTAACATTGCAAGCCCTCAACGACTTTCTTCCCTTAGGAACTATTGCAGTTCACACGGACAACATGTCCGTGGTGTGGTACATCAACAAGCAAGGCGGAACCAAGTCCTATCCCTTGTGTCGAGAAGCTCTTAGACTTTGGCAATGGGCGATCTCCTCTCATCGGTTTCTGGTAGCAACACATATCCCCGGGAAAACCAACATAATAGCGGACAGATTGAGCAGAGCTATACTCATGCCTCACAAGTGGTCTCTCAAGCAATCCATTGTGGAGGAGATTTTTCAGAAGTGGGGACGCCCATGCTGCGATCTTTTTGCTACATCCCAAAACAGCAAATGCCCACACTTCTTCTCTCTCTTTCCACTTCCGGGCCATCCCCCCAGAGATGCTCTTATCCAAGATTGGCCCTGGGGACTTCTTTATGCTTTTCCCCCCTTTCCGTTGATACCTCAAGTACTCCAGAAAGCTACCGTCTTGAGAGCCAAAATTATTCTCATTGCCCCTTACTGGCCTCGACAAATTTGGTTCCCATTCCTTCATCGCCATCTCATGGTGCAGCCTTGGCATCTGGATCCAATTCCAGATCTTCTGACCCACCAGTCGGGTCAACTGCACCGATCAATTCGTTCCCTCAACCTCACTGCTTGGTTGCTCCACTTCCTTCCTTAGCCCGGCTTCCTATGATCTCTAACCCCGTTAGAGATATAATAGTAGTTTCTCTAAAGTCCTCTACCAGGAGGATTTACTCTAGTAAGTGGAAACGTTTCTCTTTTTGGGCAAAGTCTAAGAACATAGATCCTTTTACTGCCCCTATTCAATCAGTCTTGGACTTTCTTGCTGAAATTTTTCGCTCCGGTTCTTCTGCTTCCACAGTTAAGGTCCAGTTGGCAGAAATCTCTAATTTCCATGTCAGATTTGCAGACCACAATATCATGTCTCACAAACTTTGTAAAGCTTTTCTCAAAGGGGTGTTCCTTCTTAAGCCCCCTGTTAGAGATCCTCCACCACAGTGGGACCTAAATCTAGTGCTGGCATCCTTGATACTTCCCCCTTTCGAACCGGCTGCTACATGCTCATTAAAATGTCTTTCTTGGAAGACTCTCTTTCTAGTTGCTATTACTTCGGCTAGGAGAGTGTCAGAACTACATGCCTTCTGTGTTCGTCCCCCTTACTTGGTCTTCCACAAGGATAGAGTGTCCTTAAGAACCAATCCATCCTTTTTGCCCAAGGTTGCTTCTAAAACAAATTTAAATCAATCCATTGACCTTCCTGTACTTTTTCCCAATTATTCTAACAGGGCAGAACAAAAACTGCATTGCCTAGATGTTCATCACCAACTCAGATATTATTTGGACAGAACAAAGCAATTTAGGAAATCTGATCAGCTTTTTCTTTCCTATGCTGAAAATAGGAAAGGTCTTCCTGTTTCTAAAGTAACCTTATCCAGATGGCTATCGTCCACCATTTCTGACATTTATCAGCTGAGGGGCAAACAGCTGATCTCAAAACCTAAAGCGCATTCTACTAGAGGTCTAGCCACATCTACAGCTTTTCAGGCTAGACTACCCTTGGACACTATTTGTGCAGCAGCCACTTGGGCCACTCCTCAAACCTTCGTTTCTCATTACAAATTGGATTTGGCCTCCAGGGACAGGGCAAGTTTTGGTTCCACAGTTCTCAAGAGTCTGTTCCATTGAGCCTCCCAGGATAAGGGTGCTAGGGACGCGGTCCCATCCAGCAAGAATGAAGGCGAGATTGACAACTTAACATTGAGAAGTTATGTACCTACCATAACGTTCCATGTTAGTTGTCTTCTCTCTCCTTCTTTCTTGCGTCCCTCCCTCCTGTCCCCCTAGCCTGGACAGACCTTGTTTTCCCCTTCTCAAGGAGATTGTTCTCCCTCGGACACCAGTTAGCTCGGGATCTCTGTTACCTGGTTCCCCTTGCAGTCTTCTAGGCTAATTATTCTGCTTTCCTTGTGGAAAGATTGCAGGCAGTTTTCCTCTAGATACCAAACGAGATCTGGGTAATTACCGCCTTGCATCATGGGATATAGGGCTGCCTCGAGCTGGTAAAAGTGATTCTTGAGCTTAGCAAGTGCCGAGTCGGAGCCGAGGATCGGCTCCGAACCCATCCAGCAAGAAAGAAGGCGAGAGAAGACAACTAACATGGAACGTTATGGAAGGTACATAACTTCTCATTATAGCCAACCAATCAGCAGGTCTCATCCTTAATACATGTTGTATAAAAGGGCGTTGTAAATGCATTCTGTATTCACACTGATGAAGGCTTAGTAAGATTTGTGCCAAAACCAGTCTGTTTTTTGCCTTGAAGGACATGTTTCAATAAAATCAGAGGATGTTTTGTACACCACTGAGTGCTGGCCTCTTGTTTTTGAATTTGCTTGTTAGTGTTTTGGGCCATGCACTTGCCATACTTGCAAGGGTTACTCTGTTGTTGGTGGTACTCATAACCAATGTTTTTGTGGATGTTTGTGTTGGGTTTTCTAATGGTTTCCACTCTTACTAATGTTTGGTGCATCTTCATTATATGTCTTACAGATACTTTGTTTTGGGAGCTTGGGTGCCATATGGTGTGGATAGTGGCTTCCTTCTGCCACTGCTGTTGATCCTGGGATGGTCAGAAGATCCATGCATATTTTTATTGTGCTGGGTTTGCTGGGGATATACCAAATAACAAAATACCTCCAAACTCCACAGTCCACGTACTAAATCCAAAAGAAACTCTTCACTCCAGCAGGTCGGAACTAATAGCAGCTTTATTCACATAAACACAAAATGGTTTAGTGCTTTCTTCCCTACTGAAGGGACTTCTTCAGAACAATGCTATTTCCATAACCCAGTCCTTTTATACAAAACCACACCCAATTGACTAATTGAATAATCACCAATCATCCCAAAAGCACATAAGAAATGCACATAAAAAATGCCTAAACTACATATTACATTCACATCAAAACATGACATAAAAACTACTTTCTAGTTGTGCATTAAAATACATATAATGGCATTAACCACAGCTTATGCCATTACCCTAAAATATGCTTTAATTTCAATATACAAGCAATATTTGCATTTTCGTTAATACCAGGTGGTTGGGTGGCATTTAGCCTAAACTGCCACCTTAACTCACAAATGTCTAGATGCATATCAAGCACCCTCCCCTGAGCATCCTTAACCAACTGCTGCAAAACTGAAAATCTAAAAATGTGGTCCTTAATTTTAAATACATTCCTACTCAAAGCATTGGTCATTTTACAATTTCTTATGTCCAAAAGATGTTCATTAAACCTCTCCTTAAACCATCTACAGGTTTTTATCACCATTCCCCATTCAGGTATTATTGATAAGCTCACCAGCCTGGGCATAAACCCTTATGTCATAAGATGGATCGCAAACTGGCTGTCAGATAGATCCCATAAAGTAAGAGTTGCGGGATCTATGTCTGAATCCAGACCAGTAACGAGTGGTGTGCCTCAGGGCTCTGTCCTGGGGCCCCTCCTGTTTGGCATATACTTCTAAGAAGTACAGGCAAGCACAGAAGGGCTGTGGCTGACTACGTTTGAGGATGACTGCAAACTGGGTGGTATAATAGAGTCTCTGGCTGACATGGAGATCCTCCAGAAGGGCCTAAATGAGACTGATGCATGGTGTCAAAGCCATGGTCTCAAGCTAAATGCAAAAAAATGCGTAGTAACCCCCTTTGGAAAAAACAGAGTACCCGCAAACTACAACATAGGAGGTAATCCCCTGAAATCTGAAGAAGAAATAAGGGATCTATGGACCCAAGTAGATAGTCAGCTTTCCTTTGATAACCATGTTGCCAAAGTGGTTAGAAAATTTTTCTATGTGACCCCATCTGATCACGAAAGGGTTCGCATCAAGATCTAAGGATGTAATGGTGCCCCTCTACTCTTCCCTCATCAGACCCATTATTGAGTACAATGCACCAATTGGAATGTACCTGGCTAGACATCTCCAGCAGCTGGAGAGACCACAAAGGTACCTAACCAAGAGGATTACTGGCCTCAAACAGTTGCCCTATGCAGCACGATTGAAAAAGCTAAGACTGTTCTCTGTTGCATACCGCTTTCTCAGAGGCGATCTCTGTCTAACGTACAGAGCCATGTCCAACCCAGAATTGTTGAACATGCTCCATCTTAGCAAAACCAAATCTACTCGATCTACACGCTCTAGGGATATAAACCTCAACACAACAATGAATAGAACATGCTGGAGGGATAGATTCCCTTTGCAGAGACTTCCCTTACTATGGAACAGGGTCCCGATCTACATAAGACAGAGCCCCTCACTATCACTCTTCAAGAGCAACCTTGATGAGT
Organism: Protopterus annectens; assembly: GCF_019279795.1. Taxonomy (NCBI): domain Eukaryota; kingdom Metazoa; phylum Chordata; order Ceratodontiformes; family Protopteridae; genus Protopterus; species Protopterus annectens. The sequence goes on from NC_056728.1 coordinate 1,774,607,120, forward strand.
GGATGGGTAACAGAAAGTTCACACCAGGGATCACACCAACAGCACTACTAGATAGGGGCCAAGGGTACTAGCTGCTAGTACAAGGGTCTAGGGAACTACTAAAGGGGTGGTGAATATCACACAATGTGGCTGGGCTAATATATGCCTTCGGGCAGATAGCCCAGTACCAACCTATGAACCTATAACCTATAAAAGGCGGGACATGACTGGCACTTAGCCAGGTATCTCAAGGAACAACAGCCCCTGAAAGTAAGGCAACTGCCATGTCCCAAAATAGTATTCAAAAACAGCATTGACCAGCAGACAGTGATGCAGAAATTGAATAATATTATTTATTCCATATCTGTGCTAAAAAGCACATTCCATAGAGAGAAAAAATCTGGACCGGTTTTGGCCAATACAATGCAGCCTTCTTCAGTGCAGAAAACAAATATCAAAGAAATTCCCTCTATTTATATCTGTGGCAATAAAAGATCCTATGACTCACCAAATCACTTAAATGTGCTCATTCAATCCAGGAGGGAATAAACAACCTAATTTAATAATCCATTTTTTCACAATCTGAGTCAAAATGTGATGCCAACCCACAGTCTTAGATCTGTTGCCTTTAATTTTGTCAATAATGGTAAAATGGAAATTGGCTCTGGGATGTTTAATTGTATGTTTATAAAGGGCATTAGTGAGAAGCTTGTGTCTTATATCACTTAGGTGTTCAGCTATTCTGAATTTTACTGACCTAGAGGTTTGCCCTACATAAAAAGCAGAGCAACCGCGTGTGACAAGATAAATAACCCAGTCTGAATGGCAGTTCCAAAAAAGGAAATAGTGTAGACCATGCTTGTATTTCTTCTGCTGAAACTAGTTGTTTTGTTCATTTTGGGGCAATATACACAATGTCCACAAGGGAAACATCCCTTTATGTGGTCCCCTAAAAAGGTTAATTGTATTGCCGGGTTCAATGAACAGTGTCCCTTTTTATAATGACTAAAGATGGACCCCAAATTTCTAACTTTTCTATATGAAAATAGACATCTATCTCCCAAAATTGTGGGTAATTTATCATCTGCCATGAGTATATTCCAGTTCCACTGTACACTATTGGTTAGTCTCACGGCATTACGTCCATATGTAGTGACCAACCGTAATACTGGGTTTGGGTCAGGAACCCTTGTCTGATATGCAAGTAGTCCCTCACGCTGTAAAGAATCTTTGAACCAGGTGGTTAAATCATCCCTGTAAGTATAATAGGATCTGCCATCTGAACAAATACGTTTTATTCTCATATACTGAGATTTGGGGATATTCTTACAACTATGTGGCGGATGATAGTTGGTGTAATGGAGGAACAAATTATACTGGGGATATTTACGGCAAACTTCAGATTTAAGGGTGTTATCGGATTGTCTGGTTATCAGAACATCAAGAAAAGTAATCTGATCACAGTTATAATTAACCGTAAATTGAATTCCCCATCTATTTTCATTGAGATAATTCACAAACTCATGAAGATGTTCTGAGTCCACCCTCCATACCAACCAGCAATCATCTAAGTAACACCTCCATATGTCCATGTTCTTAAGAAAAATGTGAGAATTGTCATATATAAGTTGCTGTTCTACATAGGCCATAAATAAGTCTGCATAAATAGGGGCAAAATACGCTCCCATTGCCGTGCCTTTAATCTGTAAATAAAAAGAATCCTGATAAAGGAAAACATTTTTGGTGAGGACATGTTCAGCTAATCCAGTTAATAATGTACTGAAACCAGGTGGATATAGCTGTGATCTAGCAAGCCAATATTTAAGGGCCTCAATGCCAGCCCAATGTGGGATGTTGGTATAGAGAGCCGTCACATCTAAGTTACATAGTAATCAACCCGGTTCAAGTTGGGAAACAGAAATAATCTGCAAGAATTCAGTAGCATCTTGAATTCTAGAGTGTATCAACTTTAACAAAGGTTTCAGATATTTCGTCAGGAACTGTGAAAATGATTCAGTCAAAGAACCCCTTCCAGACACGATCGATCTTCCTGGGGACTGTGTAAATTCTTATGTATCTTTGGCATAAAATAAATGTAGTGCGGAACCAGATCTTGAGCAGTTAGATGATACAATGTATTTTTGGAGATGATGCCTTCCTGTTCAGCCAAACCTAAAAAAATCCTCTATTTGTTTTTTGAAAGAGGGGGCAAGGTCAAGAGGCAAACAAGTATAATAACGTGCATTATACCATGACCCCCCATTAATATTCCAAAACGTGCACGCTGATTGGCCAGCGTGCATGTTGTAAATCGACTTATACTAATGGAAAAAGGTCCGGTCGCCCGGACTTTTCCCATTAGTATAAGTCTCTTTTAAGACACTGTCTCGCTATGTTAAAAGAGTTTAACATAGCGACACAGGTTTAAAAAAAGCAACAGAGATCTCCATTGCTTTTTTTAAAGCTGTTTCACTATGTTAAACTCCTTTAACATAGCGACACAGTGTGTAAAAATCAATGGAGATCTTGCTTTCTCCGTTGCTTTTTTTTAAAACCTGTCTCGCTCTGTTAAACCCATTTAACATAGCGAGACAGGTTTAAAAAAAAAAAAGCAACGGAGAAAGCAAGATCTCCGTTGCTTTTTACTGTTTCGCTATGTTAAACGGGTTTAACATAGCGAGACAGCTTTAAAATAAGCAACGGACATCTCCGTTGCTTATTTTAAAGCTGTCTCGCTATGTTAAACACATTTAACATAGCGAAACAGTAAAAAGCAATGGAGATCTTGCTTTCTCCATTGCTTTTGGTCACAGCTCTGATGTACTGCGTAGGCATGCGCAGTACATCAGAACTGCCGCGGATACCAGACAGCTGCAGAAGGACAGCAAAGAGGCATTATACAATGCCATTATTTAAGAAAAGTAATTATTTCTTTTCTTAAATAATGTCATAGTATAATAGCAATAACCCACTTCTGGGTGTGAGTAATGCGGGATTTACCCACGGTTGTCTTTGTTTGGTCCCTCGGGCTTCACTCTCGGGACCAAACCACGCCAACCGTGGGTAAATCCCGCATTACCCACACCCAGGCGTGGGTTATTGCTATATTATTTAACTGCCGCAAGGCTTCCATGTTATATTTTGCCCAATCCTGAACCATCACCGCCCTTTATCAGCAGACAAAATAACCAACTCATGATTTTGAGCCAGTTGTTGAATACAATCAGTTTGTGTCTTTGAGAGGTTATGTGTACCAACATAATTTTCCCGAAAATCAAAATGTAAGTCTTTGAGTGCACTCTTTTGGAACAATAGCACATTTGGATTCATAGGAGGTTGAAATGTAAATTTGTGATAACGAAATTCATCTTAAGAAGCAATTGATTCTTTGTCCTGAAAAAATAAATGTAAGTTCAAAGACCTACAAAATGTTATAACATCATTAACAAAATCATCCTCAGAAACATAAAAACCAGGTATAAAGGTTAACCCTTTATTAAGTATATCAATATGTGTAGTAGACAGAGTACAACAGGAAATATTCAAAACATTGGTATTTTTCACTTCTGGGCAAACATGCGTAATAGACCCTCCGTGTTGTGCACCCTGTCTATGTTTTCTTTCTCCCCTCTTTTGTGTGTATCTAAAGGGATGTTGTTATTCCTTTTAGCTATGGGTGAACCTGTGATGCCATGCATGTCCAACTCAATGGCTGAGGATGAATTCTCTGCTGAAGTATCATTATATGTAACAGATTTCCTCAAAACAGAACGAGGACCCTTCTTCCTAGGTACATATTTGGGTGACTGTTGAAATCTAACCTGTTTGAGTTGGTTTCTGAAAAAGGGGTCCCCACTTGCATAATCTGTTAAATCCCTTGAGAATTTATTCTTTTTCTTTTCTTTAAGTTGTTCCTCAAGGGTTAATAATTCTTGACTAAGTGTTTTCAAATGGGATATATATTGGGGTTGTCCCTCAAACTGTTTAATGGAGTCATACAACAATGTAATCTCTGACAATTCTTGATCTATAGTTCTCTCATAGTGCCCCGCCAAGATCTCAACAAAACTCATGGTGGCCTTGTGTTGTGCCTCACTCCAAGCCTTCAGCAACAAATCATCACAGTTATTAACTAAGGGCTGAACCCTAACCCTCAAACCTCTAGGCGTAATATCTTTAAGTATATACGCCTTAAATAATCTTAGGTGCCATACGTTGCTACGTAACAACTTCATGCTCTTAGTTAATTTTAAAAACTGTGTTGTACATGAATTATCGATGGGTGTTGAAGTCCCAACATTTCCACCTGGGTGATCCCCAACCAAACCAAATACCGCCAGATCATTACGATCCGAGGCTAAACCCTAAAGTAAACTACTGATATCCATATTAAATGCCTCTCTGCCCTGAAGCAATACCAAAATCACATGAGGTGGTATACCTGTAGAGACCAATTAATTGTTATTAAATTAATATACATCAATATCAGTACAGTCAGTTCAGTAACTTTGTGTTCAATGATCTAAATAAAAAGGTATTGGTCTAGATCATTGCTGCATCCAGTCAGTCAAGGCTGAGATGAATCTAAAGCAACTGCACCAGACAATAACAGGTACAGAATATAATATCTTCTCAGTATCTCACTTCTGAGTAAGCATGATATTAGACAATATATGATGCGTGCAAAAACATATCTGTATAAGTCCACATATAAAAAGTCAACCAAATAACTGAGTTGAGTCCAAGTAAATTAACCATGAACCATATCAGCCTCTGACCTACATATTCACAGTTATGCTACTTATGTACTGTAACAACTGACCTAGAGGATAAATTCATTAATAAAATTTACTATTGTTGTGTCTGTCGGCTTTTCCCGTTTAGGGGTAGCCATAGTGGAACTCCGGTCCGCTATTGATTGGCAGTAGATTTTTATGTGCCAAGTTGCCAGCCCTGATGCACAACCTTCAACGAAGGTATGCCCATTCACACATGTCTCCACACAGAAGACGCTCTAACTGAGAATTGAACAGGGCAATGTCTTTCTGAGAGGTGACAACGCTATCGCAGCATAATACCACAAATTAACAAATTTTCATATAGCTGCAGAGCTGTTGGCTAAATTAAACCCCAGACTCTATAGTCAGGCACACTGATGTTCCACTCACCAGGCTAAACAAGGTGAAAGTCACTATCAGCTGCCTGTCAGGTGCCAGGATCTGCCACATAATGCATGCACTCAGGTTACTCCACAGCAAGTACAAATATGACTCTATCGTTGTCCATGTTGGTGTGAATGACCTGAGACGTACCTCTCTGAAGTACATGAGAAGAGACATGAAGGAGCTTTCTGATCTTGTCACCCAGAAAGGTATGACCATGGCCCTGAGTAGCATCCTGCCATCACCCAGAATGATACCACAGTACAAGGACAAAATGATTGACTTCAACAATTGGCTAAGCTTCTGGTGTCATTCTAAGGGGATCCAGTATCTGTCTGCCTGGGATGACATGATCGACAAACCACGATGCTTTGCCAGAGATGGCCTGCACCTGTTGCCCTTGGGATTCCGGATACTGGCTAAGGCTCTTGCCACCCTTATAGTGCCTTTTTTAGGCAAGATTCCAATGACAAATTCACCACTGTAACAGGTACAAGCAAGCAAAATCTGAGGGTAATGCTACTCAATGCTAGAAGTCTAAAGCTCAAAATGCACTCACTCGAGGCACTCCTTAAAATGGAGAACATCGACATCTGTGAAGTGACAGAGACCTGGTTCAAGGCTCCAGAGAGCACCCCTGCATTAGCAGGCTATATTTTATACTACACCTTTCGGCCACCTAACTTGGACCAAAGCACTAAAGGCGGAGGCATGTCAATATTCATTAAGGATATGCACACCTCCAGGCTAGTTGCTCAGCATAATGCATCCAAGTGCAACTAACTCTGGGCAAGACCACAATGCAAATTGTAGCTTGCTACAGATCCCCACCATGCCCCAGGATTCCCACTCCTTATTTCTTGATACACTGGAAAATATTAGGGTACAACCTAACACCCTAATAATGGGTGATTTCAACCACCCCACCATTAATTGGGAAAACTACTCATGTACCAGCTCTTGTGCTCAACATTTTCTGGAATTCATAAATTCTAATGCCTTGGATCAACTTATCCACACCCCTACCAGGGGCAGCAATATCCTAGACCTGGTCATTACCAACATGAGCAACCGGTGCTCCACACTAGAGGTCAATTCCTCATTGGTCAGATCCGACCACAAGCAAATCAGCCTAGACATCCACATCCCAGCCCCACCCCCTATTAGGGAAACCATCGTAAAAAATTTCTCCAAAGCCAACTTCACACTTCTTAAGACAGAAGTGGCAAACTTCACGACACCCATGCTGATGGACAGTAGAGATACGACTGCTGAATCCTATACAATTGCACTTTATAAGCACTTACATGAGAGCATGGATCGTGCAATCCCTAACAGAACCAAGATGCTATCCTCCAAAAAAAGGAAGCCAATCTGGTGGTCCCCTGCTATAAACAAACTCTACAACTGAAGAAAGAAACTGTTTAAAATCCCATGATTGGAGGAACTCCATGGTCAGCCTCAGTAAGAAGCTGAGATTCCCTCATAAAATCCCCCAAAGCTAGTTACGAAAACAAAATTGCCACTGATTCTAAAGACAACCACAAAGCATTCTATAGCTATGTCAAGAATCTCAATGGCAACACTCAGATCTGCTCTGAGTTACAGTACAATGACACTAAATATACAGAACCAACTGATATTACCAACATCCTGGCAGATAGGTTCAGTGCTAACTTTACCCCTCTCTCATCCCCTAAAGGGCCCATCTTTATACCAGAAGAATGCAAAGTACCTGTAATCACGGATGCACAGGTAGAAAACACACTCTTCAAAGCCAAGAACACAGCATCCATGGGACCTGACAACATCCCAGGCTGCGTTCTACATGAACTACAGAACAAACTGGCACTCCACCTAAGTACCATGTTCAATCATAGCCTCACCTCAGGCTTTGTGCCCACTGAATGGCACACAGCAATGGTTATCCCACTCCACAAAGGGGGAGCCACCACGGACCCCGGGAACTACCGCCCCATTAGCCTGATGAGCCTGGTCCACAAGGCTATGGAGCGTATTATCATGGAACTTATAAACAATGACATTGGTAATCTCCAATCTCTGGACTCTACCCAGTTCGGGTTTGTAAAAGGCAGATCATGTCTCCTAAACCTGATAGACTTCTTTGAAGCAGTCACCAAAGCTGTAAATGAGGGTAAGGTGGTTCACACATCCTATCTAGATCTCACCAAGACACCCTGGAATTATAGACAAACTCACTAAACTAGGTATAAATCCCTATGTCACAAGATGGGTTGCCAACTGGCTCACTGACCAAACCCACACTGTGAAAGTAGCAGACTGTAAATCCAACTTCAGACCAGTGACAAGTGGAGTACCACAGGGTTCAGTCCTAGGTCCTCTCCTGTATGGTATCTACTTCTCTGAAGTACAGGCTAACACAGAAGGTCTTTGGCTAACAAAGTTCGCAGATGACTGCAAACTAGGAGCCATAGTCAAATCTCCTAATGATGTGGACATCCTACAAAAGGGCCTCAGTGAGACAGATGCCTGATGTCAAAGCCATGGCCTCAAGCTCAATGCCAAAAAGTGCATTGTCATCCTTATTGGCAAAAACTCTGTACCCATGAACTACCACATAGGCGGTAGTCTACTTAACACCGAAAGTGTGATAAGAGACCTTGGGACACAGGTGGACAGTAGTCTCTCCTTTGATAATCACATTGCCACAGTAGTCAGGAAATCCTTCTACGTGGCACACCTCATCACAAAAGGTTTCTCATCCAGGAAAAAAGAGGTCATTGTTCCCCTCTACTCATCACTCATTAGACCCATTATAGAGTACAATGCCCCTTTTGGTATGTACCTCAAAAGACATCTACAACAACTGGAAAGGCCACAGAAATACCTCACAAAGAGGATTACCAGCCTCAAACAGATGCCCTACGCAGACCATCTAAAAAAACTCCAGCTTTACTCTGTCGCATATCGCCTACTCAGAGGTGATCTCTGCCTAACATACAAAGCTATGTCAAACCCAGAGTTGTTGGACATTATCCAAGTAAAGAAATCCCAATCCCTCCGAGCTACATGCTCTAGGGACCTAAACCTTGTCACCACAATAAACAGAACATGTTGGATAGATCGATTCCTGTCTCAGAGACTTCCCATACTCTGGAACAAACTACCTATCTATATCAAACAAAGCTCCTCATTAGCACTCTTCAAGAAAAATCTTGATGATTGGATGGGAGATAGGAAATTCACACCGGGAATCACTTCTGTGGCTCTGCTTGACTGGGGCACAGGAAAATAATTTTCTTGGCTGGCAAAAGCCAGGGTACCGTTTGGCTGGGGTTATATAGGCCCTAGGGCCAACAGCTTAGTACCTACCTATGAACCTATATATAGTTTGATGGGAGCTACCTGATTAAAATGAAAGCAGGTCCACTACTAATAAAATTAGTTTACATCACAAAAAATATCATGAAGCCATCAAAAGGCGATCTTTTCAAGTGTCACCAAACATGATATGTAACCGGTGTTGTATTAAGGAAGCACTGTAAATATTCTGTTAATCTGAGCAACTTTACTACAATATAATTATTTATTTAGATTATAACATTACTGTTTTTGTATAATTACTTATGTTAACAGTGGACTTCCTATTCGGTTACATATCATGCGGATGTTTCCCTTGTGGACATTGTATATATTTTTCCTCAAAATGAACAAAACAACTAGTTTCAGCAGCAGAAATACAAGTATGGTCTACATTATTTCCTTTTTTGGGAGCTGCCAGTCAGATTGGGTTATTTATCTTGTCACATGTGGTTGCTCTGCTTTTTATGTAACCATATTGCTTATTGGAGCTTTTCTCCCCGGGCCTCCACTGAAAATGGGCACACCACTGGCCCAGTGGACTTCCCCGGTAATCAAACTGAAATAAATAATAAATAAATAAATAAAATAAAACGTAGGGCAAACCTCTAGGTCTTTAAAATGCAGAATAGCTGAACACCTAAGTGATGTAAGACACAAGCGTCTCACTTATGGCCTATATAAACATACAATGAAACATCCCAGAGCAAATTTCCATTTTACCATTATTGACAAAATTAAAGGCAACAGATCTAAGACTGTGGGTTGGCATCAAATTTTGACTCAGATGGAGAAAAATGGATTATTAAATTAGTTTTTTTATTCTCTCCTGGATTGAATGAGCACCTTTAAATGATTTGGTGAGTCATAGGATCTTCGATTGCCACAGATATAAATAGAGGGAATTTTTCTGATATTTGTTTTCTGCACTGAAGAAGGCTGCATTGTATTGGCTGAAACTGCTCTGGATTTTTTCTCTCTATGGAATGTGCTTTTTAGCACAGATATGGAATAAATAATATTATTCACTGTCTGCGGGTCAATGCTGTTTTTGAATACTTAGCCAGGTATACCACAATTTTGCTGCAACAGTTGAAATGCCCTGTTATGTGAATGTTCACACCATTTAACTTAAAATATTCAAAGGTCTCTGCTATATTTCTACAGCAATTACCCATACCACATCTAAAATTCCCCCATCTTCTAAAAGAAACAGTCAAATCCTCATTTCCCTTGAACTCAAGAAAATTTTTAAAATAGCTATCCTTCCTGTAAACAATCACAGGGGCAGACCCAACTCTTTGTGCAATGTGATAATCATATAATATAATTCCTCAATTACGCCTAAGGATTCCAGTATCACCCTCAGCATCCAAACTGAAAGTTGTAATGAAACTAAGCTTCCTATTGGGCTGATCTATTTTAGCTTTCTGCAAAACCTCCAATCTCAAATTGTCTCCATCTGACCTCCCCAAAATAGGCTTCTAAATGCCACCTGATAGCTTTTTTACTACTTCCTTAGCTACCTTGCTCACCTATCTACTAGGGTATCCCCTCTTACATTTTGGAACTAAAATCCATCTCAGACTTGAAAGTATCATCCTCGCTCACCATTCTAGCAGCCCTCACCAACTGCCTCTTAACAATGGACTTCTTTTGTGAATAGGGATGCCAACTATCAAAATCCAGGTATGAATTTGAAAAGGTTGGTTTACGATGATTTCCTGAAACTAATCTACCTTTTCCTTTATCTATCTTCAGACTCACATCCAAATAAGTAATGTGTTCCATACTACAATCAAAGGTAAACTTTAAAAATTCTACTGTACCATAGATGTAATCAAAAAAGATTTGTAATTACGCTTCACTGCCATCCCATACAAGAAATATGTTGCACAAAAATCGAGTGTAACAAAAAATATACCCATAAAACTCACTGTTAAAGACATATTCTTGTTCCCAATGAGACATGACATAATTTGCAAATATGGGGGCACACATTACCCCCATAGCTACACCAGTGGCCTGCTTGAAATACTGAACCTCAAAATAAATATTGTTGTTCTTTAGGACAAGCTCCATTAAAACTAACAGCGTATTGATAGTGTCCTGATCATACATACCTGCTTTTAGTAACTGAATCTCAAGCCAACTCAGGCCAGTCTCATGTGGTATGACTGAAAATAAACTACAAACATTAATGGTAACCAAAAAAAAATGTTATTACAAAATTGGACCCTGTTTGTTTTTTCCAGAAAATACCAGGAATCCTTACAAATATACTCAAAACACCCCAAACCTTTTTGCTAATGTGAATCTAAAAACCTACTCATAAAGCAGGTCTTTGCCCGCTTACCATCAACTATAGGCCTAAACTTTGAATTGTTGAGCCCTTTGTGAATTTTAGGGATGCCAGATATATTAGACACCATAGGATGATCATTCCTTATAAATCTGTATTAGTCCTCATTCAACTGACCTTCCAAAACCATGTCCTCTAGCCTCAATTCAATGGTTCAATTCATAATATTAACCTCATTGAGGGAACCTTCCTCATAAACTTCCTCCATTAGTAGGGTGCTCATGGCATTGGAATAATCACTAGCATCCATTATCACTAAGCCACTGCCCTTATCAGGCTTCATGACACAAATATTCTGATCTTTCACAATTTCCATGCTCATCCTTAGTAAAATTGTATTCAGGAATCTTTTTTATATTCCTTAACTGCTTCCTAATATCATTCTCACACATGTTCTCATAAATACTAATAGTTATTACTTGGTGGGTTAAATGTACTTGGCTTTCTTAATAACAATTGCCCATCATAGTTTTGAGCACCACCAAACCACATTTTGCAGTTAAGCTTTCGCACAAATAATTTAAGATCAATGAGCACTTGTGCCACATTGCCCCTCCTGCTTGGAACAAAAGTTAAACCTTTTGAGAGCAAATTAGCATGCTCTGGAGTTAAAGACCTGCTGGAATAATTATATATTTTAAAACCACCACTCGTATTGGTTATAACATGTGGTACCAAATATTTTTCATTCAACAGGGCTATCAAAACATCCAGCTCGTCTTACTCATTGCTAAACTCTATAACAGATGCATCACATTGCTTTTCAAAGTTAGAAAAATCCTCACTCAAGCCCACAGAATCTGCATTACTACATAATGATCCTGATTCAACATTTTCCTCCCCAATGACCATATCAGGAAACACACATTGCTGTTCACTTTCACAAAACCCCTCATTTCCAATTTCTGTTACTGTACCAGTCATTGAAAGTCTTGTTTGCACATAGCTACCAGCCTCCTGGCTGATGCTATCAGATTTAAAAGAACTTACAGCTGGAAATTCATAAATCACCAACTTCTTCAGTTCCGCCAGCGATAATTCCGAACCCTCTACGTCTTCAGTCTCGCCCCTTGCCTGCTGTACTCCCTCTGTCCGTCCCCTGAAAAATGGGGCTGCTGCTGTTCTTTTTCTCTCAGTCGATTGGAACACCATAAATCACCATCATTCTGTGACTGCTGCCTCATTTCCTCATCTTGAAAGTTGTAGTTTTTATGTCATGTTTTGATGTGAATGTAATATGTATTTTAGGCATTTTTTATGTGCATTTCTTATGTGCTTTTGGGTTGATTGATGATTATTCAATTAGTCAATTGGGTGTGGTTTTGTATAAAAGGACTGGCTCATGGAAATGGTATTGTTCTGAAGAAGTCCCCTCAGTAGGGAAAAAAACACTAAACCATTGTGTGTTTATGTGAATAAAGCTGCTATTCATTCTGACCTGCTGGTGTGAAGAGTTTCTTTTGGATTTAGTTTGCTGGGGGTATGCTGTTTGTGTGGCTGTCAGGCAGGGAAGTTGCTTTTGTTCCGTCTGGGCTTTTCCCCTGTTTGGAGCTGGGTTGTCCATTGTAAATATAAAACTCATTCATTGTCTAGGGAAAAAATGGGTTAGGATGGCTCTTTGGTTTGTTCTAGTTTGCCTGGGATTTCTGGTGTGGTGTGCTTCCCTGGCAAGAGTGGTTTGAAAGAGGAGGTTTAATGTTTTGAGATTTATAATATAAATAATTGTCTGGATTTATCATTAACCTGTTTTTTTAACTTTCCTCTTATGGCTGCATCTACAACTTCAAATGCAGTTTAACTGCTGTCCGCAAGGTGAATATGTTAATTGTCTCCCTGAATCACTTTGAATTTCCCACTAGAATCCTGACAAGCTTTATTATAGATGATCCAGCTTAAACCTTGTTTTCTTTAACTAGGAGGAATAGAGTAAGAGGGGAAAAAAAAAAAAGAAAACGCTCATGACATGTAACTATGGCGATCAAGATGCTGTGACCTTTGACACTGGTGTACTTCCTGGTGTGCACTGATAGCATGGCTTACAACAAAAAGATTTGAATAATACTTGTGATGCCCATGCACTGGCTCAGCAATCAAGAAGCCTCAATATTCACCACTAACACCATTGAGGAGGATCCATATAGGGAAAGGATGATAAATACACACACAGTAAAGTACAATTTCCCTTAAGAGCACACACAGATCACAGTCAGTCTGGGGCTGGTTTCTCCCTTTCTTTCCAGGTCCCCAATAAGACTCCCCACTGGCACAGCTATAAGGTCCAGATCTCAGCCTAGTGGGCAAGCTAAAACCTGCAGCATCCTCTCTGTCTAACTAGTGCTTGTGTCCCTGTCCAAGTAGCTGACACACACACACTTCAAGATTAGAGTTATATACAACCAGACAGACACTCCTGAGGAAGGCTGGCACAGGTTCTCCAGCTCTGCCCCTTTTACTCAGACTATATGGTAGTACCACTTGCCACCACCCACTAATATTTATTAGCTACTAAAAAGGCCCTTAACACAGGGTATCCAATTATTACTGTGCAATAGTATCCAAATGGTAAGTGCAACTGAACAGTCAAGGCTTGTTGGAGTGGCTTGGTCAGTATCACTAAATCCATGCAATGTACTCTTAGAGCTTAAATTATCTCTACACAAAACAGCCACAGTTGAAAGGTTTAAAAATATTTAATAATAAATAATAAAAACACAAGACAACACTTCTTACTACACAGTGCTAGAAAAGAGTTCAGAGATCACAGAGAAATTGAAATACTTAAAATAATACAGTAGAAAAGTTCTGACATCACTACAGAAACGTAAACTAAACTAATCTTCCTAGTTCATAGCTATATCTAAGAGAAAACACAGTTCTAAAATAAACTTACATATAGAACACAGGCAGAGTGCTGTGAGATGGATGTTCTTAAGACAAATACTCAAATGCCCTCACTCTTTCTGTCCTTAAATTGATAACACAGTACTACAGATTCATTTCAGATTACATCATTTCTTTCTGGTTCCTAGGCTAACAGAAACTCAGAGGTTAATAGGCCTTTTCATCTTGCAGCCGGTCGGGAAGCCAGAGCAATAAAAGAAATTATACATGCAAATTCTAGCAATTAACTTTGGTCTCAAAAGAATAGCAAGAATTTCTTCATCCAGACATCTCGGCTCCGAGCCCTGAGATCAAGGATAGTCATGAAATGCTTGACTTATCAGCTTTCTTACAGCAGAGTGCACTGTTGTTACATTTTTTCAGTTCAACATCCAATACAGTCTTTTCATGTTTAAGAGAACAAGCCTGTAGCTTACATTAATATTTACAAATGACAGAATTATCTACAAAATTCTGTCTAGCTAGACTGGCAGCATTCACCTATCTTCACAATACTATACAAACCTAAACAAGAAATTAAAGCAAAATATTTAATTTAAATGTAAATAGCCTTCTTCTAAAATGAAGAAATATGCTATATAATCTATTTTTAAACATTGGGAAAGAGAAGTTATGAGCACTTTTTTCTTTTCATCTTTATTTCCTGTCACTGACTGCTAGATACAAAGCCTAAAGGTTAGTGAAAACATGTGAGTCTCAGTATAAAGAAGAAAAACACTAAGTTTTTAATTCTTTTCTCTACATTTATTATATTGTTACATCTTATGACTGATAATACTTTAGACTTTATATTGCATTACCAGAGTTTATATGGCAAATAAATGATCTCTTTTTGAAGGCTGAAGTAGTAATAACAGTCATTGTGCTGTCTAAATATGTTGAGATTTTGTAACATTAAGCAGTATGTAGACAATTTGACAAGTTACTAATTTATAAACAGAAGAAAATTCACTGGATTTATAGATTTATTTTGATTTGATTAGTTATGCAAAGGTAGGGGAAGGTTGTCTGTTCACAAAGATGTGAAGGTTATACTAATATGACAGGAACAACATCTGCTTGGTGTGATTAATCTAGGTTATAGGATACTGCTGATTACTGAAAACAGAAATAATTCACAAGATATTCTACTTCTATATGAATGTATACATTGATCACATGTCAAATTGTAATTATTACTTTTCACATACATTCATTCCTTTTCTTATTATTTGATTAAATTAATTCAGAGATGTATTGATATAGCTATTTTATCACTCCCTTGACACAAAGTAAGAAAATCAACCCTGAACAGTACCCTATTGTATAGAACACACACATGTATTCTCATGTGTAGTATTCACAAACAGGTATTTTATTAAAATACAAGTCACGTGTGACTCTGAGAAGAGGTTGAAAATGAAATACCTGACAATGACCCAAGTAAATATAGGAATAGGGTATGGGCTGTACAAAGAAATCACCCTTATCAAAACAATAAAATCAAACTGTTGTAATAGTAGTGGTGGTTAGTACACTATTTAGCTTAATACACGAGCCTAGCATTTTACTATATTACATGAAATTAAAATACTAGTAGTCAAACTATCTACCTCCAATTTATACTTGTAAAGAAGAACAAACTGATAGCTCCATTAGAAATAAATGTCAGTATATAAAAATGAGTCAAGCCGGGTGATCATATCAACTTTCCCTGTCTTCAGTTTCTATTTCTAATTGTACCTCATACATCCATGCTTTCTTAATACTCCATATGGGCCCATTACCTGCAATAGCTTCAGATCATACTGAGATTAGCTGTATTAGAACATTCCTGGTTATATTCTTTCTTGATTGTCAGCAATTTGCTCCAGTGTAGCATAACACCACTCTTCCCAGATTACAAATACCTAGCTCCAATGTATCAAGATATCATTCTTCCTCAAGAATAAGTATCTGGTTTCAATTTATCATGATATAATTCCTTTTTAATTAGATTCTGATTGTGTTTTTTTACTCTTTTTTCTCTCTGGAATGAAGGGAAGAAAAGAAAGGAAAAAGAAAGAAAGAAAAAAGGAGGAAGGGAAGGAAGGAAAAAGAAAAGAAAAGAAAAAATGAAAAAGAAGAGAATGGAAAATAGGGAAATGAAAAAAATAAAAAGAGGAATAAGAACAAAGGAAAAAGGAATGGAAATGGTAGAAAAGGGGGAGAAAAAAGGGAAAGGAAAATAAATAGAAAGTAAAGGGAAAGGAAAAAAGAAAAAAATAATAAAAAGAGAAAGGAAGGAAGAAAAGGAGAATAAAAGAGAAATGAGAAAGAAACTATATTTGGCATTTTTTTATTCTACCCTTACTTACAAGAGATTATTCACTTTAGTCATATTATTAAGCTATGGGTAATAGCTGTTTTACATTTTAGTGGGCATTACTATAATTTCTTGTTTTCTGTTATAATATACTATTGTGCTAAGAGAAAAAAATGTATTAAAACATGTTATCTGAATTAATCAACATTTGTTAATAGTGCTCAAGATTTTGCATCCATTAACAATCAACTATTAGAGGTTTATAAAAAATGTGACATATGTACAGAACAATTTACTAAGGACTGAATGGAATTCCATACGCTTAGTGATTTAGAATAGATACAAGAATTAGATACCTATTTTAAATAAAGTAAAACTAGGAGTTAAAATTTTTAATTTTGTTACTGGTTTAACTCTAATTATTAATGCAGAAAGCATTCTAAACTATATATTGCATATATTATGGAATTTTTTTCAACCACTAAACACAGGCTAGATATACTATCCACCTTCTGTACTGAAATTTCTCTCGGTTTTATTTCTGAGATTAATATATGTTTACTTACTTGTTTATACCTATAAAACTTTCCAAATAAGACTTTCTTTGGTCTATCAATACAGTTTACTTCAAAATATAGTTTATTAAACATAAATTGAATATTTTAAAATAAGAATCTGAGTTAAGAAAAAACTTTTTAAGCATACTTATTTAACATACATATATCATTAGTCAAACATATATACTATCTACAGTATCACAACTAAGTGTTCCACCTTTGACACACTCTTAGAATTGTAATACACTTGTTGCAGTTGATTTTGTGATATTCCAAAGAAACACTTCTGATGTTTAGTTGTGTTTAATAGTTTGTCTAAATATAATATTCATATCTTATGGATAGTAGATATATTACCACTAAAAGACCACAAACACTCTCGTTAAGCATTTTTCTTTAGTTCAAGTATAGTGATAACCAAAATACTTAGACAAATTATTCTATATAACATGATTACCTTAATGTAACTAGAGATTTAATATTTGATCTGAAGTCCTTAGCAGGTAAATTGATATTACTGTTGTTTTCAAAATATAATAGTAGATATTTCTTTATTGAGTTATATTAAAAATCAGTTTAATAGGCAGAAGCACCAGAAAGAGCTGAAATATAGATTGGGGGATGGTATAAGGTAGTTTTGATAATAGTATCATCAAAACTGGAATTAGAAATTCCATATTAGGTTTCTTCAATAGTTATAAAATGGTTTTAGAACAAGTCCATAACATCTGTGTTGATATTGAAACATATTATCAGAATGAACACATATAGGTGTTTATCTTTAAATGTAAATGGCCTTAATAACATTATTAAGAGAGGAAGTCTTAACAAATACCTAAAAATAAATAAAGTAGACATTGCTTTTTTTACAAGAAACATACTTGATAGAGATAGATATAGAGAAACTAAGATTTAAAGACTACTCTATTATTGTAGAGTCTCATCTTCATGCTAAAATAAGAGGTAATATGATATTGTGGAAAAGATCTTTGATACCTCCTAAGATAATTGAGACATACTCGGATAAAAATGGAATGTTGAGTCTTGCTGTTTTAGAAATTAATAAAAAACTTGTTACGCTAGTAAATATCTATTGGAGTCCTGGTATTGGTCCTAGAATTTCAAGAAAATACTTAGAATTAATGTATGAATTAAAAGGTTTGAACTCTGTAAATTATACACATTACTCATACAGATTCGGAACACAGTTATCGATAAAGTGTTTACATCTGATTGAAACTTCCTGTATTTTGGAGAATATTTTATCATTACATGCCCATTGTCTGACCAGAATGCTATTTTTAATATTAATATTAAACTGAATGACCTGATCTTTTGGCAAACAATTCCAGCTTATATAATCAAAATAAATGGTTTTAAAGAATGGTTATTAAAAGAACTAAACCTGTTTTTAGACAGTAATGATAAAAATGAGACCTCTAACGTTATTATATGGAAGCTCTAAAAGCATATCTATATGGAAGAATCAAAAGTTGGTATCTAAATAAGAGAAAAAAATGGGATCAGGAACTACTAGGTTTCCAAACAAAAACAAATAACTTAAAATGCCATCTTAAAGCAAATGAAATAAATACAAACTCTGAATTAAAACAATTAAACTTAAAATATGTTGAAATATTAAAGGTAACAATAAACTTAGAGAGACAAAAAATACAATCATATTCTGTGAACTCGAAAAGCTTACATAGATTAGCTATGAAATCTAAAGGAATTAAAAACATAAATTATATCAAAGAAATTTCATATAAAGTTAGAAACAAACCCAAGATAGCTACAGATCTACAAGATATTTTAGAAATTTTAGACAACATTATAAAGAAATTAATAAGACAGATTCCAGAATAACTAATTCTGATTTAAGAGATACTTTTTTTGTAGAAAATGTGAAAAGGAATTAACAGAAGAACAAAACATCAAATTCAATGAGCTAAAAGATCAAATCGAAAATCTCAAAAATAATAACTCACCAGGATTAGCTGGAATGATACTGGAAATATATATATGCTATTACCAGATAATATATTCAGAATCCTACTACATGCTTTTGAAAACTTTAGAAATAACTCAAACAACTTTGCTTCTTAGAAATATGCTATGATTTCTCCTATTATAAAAACAAGATAAAAACCCAAAACATTGTTCCTCCTATCGTCCCATATCCCTTCTAAATGTAGATTATAAAATCTTTATATCCATCTTTGCAAAGAGATTAAGTCAAGTGTTAACACGTTTAATAGAAGAGGACCAAACAGGTTTTATTCTACACAGGAAAGTCCAAGATAATGTCATTAGACTTTTTTTCTCTAATTGATTTTGTAAATAAGAAGAATAAAGAACTTTCACTCATTAGCCTAGACATAGACAAAGCATTTGATTACATAAACTGGTCATATCTTTTTTCATTTCTTAAGGAATATAATTTTTCTCCTGACTTCATTAATCTAATGACCAGAATTTATGAAAATTCAATATTATATGTTAAAGTTGGTGCCTTCGTATCAAGACCCTTTAATATATATGTAAAAACAGGGTTGCCCAAAGTCTCCACTTTTATTTGCATTAGCACTAGAACCATTGGCTAACTTCATAAGATCATATATTAAAATAGAAGGTTTCTCTGTAGACAAAAATTATTGCTCTAAGATACAGCTTTTTGCTGATGACATTTTACTGACTATCAGAGACATTGATTTATCGTTACAACATTTTATAAATTCCATAAACCTTTTTGAAAAAAATCTCAAATTTATAATTTAACAAAAACAAAACAGAAATTTTACTGATTAATTAAAAAAAACTTTCTTATTAAGACAGCATAATGACTTTAATTGGGATAATGAGCAATTTAAATATGTAGGCATAATTATAAAATCTAATTGTAATTAATCTATTAAGGTAAATTAGTTGATATGATTAAAAAACAATTAGAAGATTGGAACAAAATATTCTTTACAACAGATAAAAGATTAATGTCGATAAAGATGATTATTTTACCAAAACTTTTATTCTACATACAAACATTAATTGCCGCTCCTTCAAAAAAATGAATTAAGCAAATAAATTCACAGCTATTAAATATTCTGTGGTATCCACAGAAATGAGAATTAGTTTGCATTGGCACTATAAGAGTTGGGAACAAGGTAGAATATCCTTCCCAAAAATTGAAATGTACTCTGAATCAACCATTCTTAATTTACTAAGTCTATGGTTAAAACAATGAATATACTTCAAGTTGGAAAAATATTCATATGGTACGCTTATCTTTAAATTCTGCAATAGAAAGAGATAGCATACTCCTATCTTATAAGGATAAAATATATTTGATACTAAAAGATACAATATTTCATAATAAAAGAATACGAACTCCATCTCCTTTATTAGCTATGTCATATCTAATTTTAAAAAGATAATGTGCAGCAATTACTCAACAAAAACAACATTGTTTATAATGTTCCCAATAGCTTTCACAAATAAATTAAAAGATATTAAAATAATGGTTTGATATTCTGGCATCAGTTTTTAAATAATAAACTACATGATTTGAATTTTCTTATGGCTATTGGCCAGATATGATATAAAACAAGATAACTGGTTAGATATACAAATATTTAGTGAATTTCTTGTAAATGAGCTAAAATCAAACATAAATGCTGATTCAATCACAGTCTGTAAAGCACTAACCTTATTTTTTTGAATCAATTCACAAGGTTGTTCGAAGATTTTGTCCTTGCCAATCATATATAAATCCTTAAGAGATGAAATTCACATCTCAGATTATCCATTTTGGAGCTATTCAACTAAGGTCAACAAAGAACCCTTTTCAGAAGCCAATAAATCTTTAATATTTAAATCTGAAAACAATACCTCATCATCCCTCTACTGGAAAATCTTTACATGGAAATTGCTTCATAGAACTTTCTTAATCCACATAAAATTGCACTAATATACAAAAAAGATTTAATTAAATGTTGGATGTGCAATTAATTATTGGAGGTGGATTGGGTGCACATGATTTTAAATTGTACAATAATATTACTATTTTGGTCTGATTTCAAAGATTTTACTAAGGCGTTGTGATCGGACAATTGTATAATATCAGATTCATTAGTAGTATTTAATGCACCAATTCCAGCTACAATACCAAAAACACAAAGTCATCTTCTTTGGTTACTTCTTGCAGTTGCAAGGAAAATTATTACAATAAATTTGAAATGTCAGAAACTCCTCTCATTTTCAGACTTTATTTCCTTAGCAAACATTATTTGTAATAGGGAATTACATACTGCTTACACGAGAACACCAAATGTTGCACATAAAAAAATGTCATGTTGAAATTAAAAGATCTTTTAGATAGATATTAATAATGATAAAGGACACTATTTATGTTATGGACCTTGTATATAGTTCTGTTTTATTTATGTTCTTACATTTTGTTTTTTTTATTGTTGTTGTGCTTTATATATTTTTAAAAAATCTAATAAAAATATTTGGAAAAAAAAGAAAACATTTCAAAATATTAAGCTGTGTTCTTGTTAGGAAATTTGTAGACAAATAATGTTTTTTCTCTTTTTCATGAATTCCATAATATTTTATTTTACTCAGAAGATGTCCAACTGCTACTTTGATTATGATATCACAATTTACAAAGTGACCTAATTTCCAGCTTATTAAAAGGACATGCAAAGAGATTCAGTTTTAGATGAATGAAATGCGCATATCTTGAGCTGACATGACATCAAGAATAGTGGAAAGGCACACATATGAGTGTGTGAATACACATACACACAAACACACACACACAAACATACATGCACATGCATATATATATATATATATATATATATATATATGTGTGTGTGTGTGTGTGTGTGTGTGTGTGTGTGTGTGTGTGTGTGTGTGTGTGTGTGTGTGTGTGTGTGTGTGTGTGTGTGTGTGTGTGTGTTTTTGTGTGAGAGACAAAGACAGAGAAAGATTGAGACTGAGAGCCATTTTGGTTTTATTCTAATATGCCAACAAATATAAATGAATGAATGAATAAATAAATACATATGTGTGTGTCTGTATGTCATTATATTTGCAATTCTGAAAAATTTTTGGTCAACTTTTAGAATGTTGAACAAAAGACATCAAATCACAAACTACCAAGACTTCAGAAGGGGGCTTTAACATGGTTTCTGCATGGAGAAATCTCCATTTTCCTCTGTCCATAATGGTCAATGACCTGTGGTTTCAGTATGTTTTTGTTGACATTCCTTGAGTCTTCCAAACAGTATTCATCCAAAATAGTGTAGCCTACAAAAAGGAATGAATCAAGAGGCATGGATGCAATGCCTTTGGTCTACATAATGTTTGTTCTTTATCAATTTAGTTGACCACATTTGGTCTACTAAACAGACAGTTGACAGGTGTGCAAAATCACACAATTTTTGGGGTTGGGGAATATACTGTTTCCCCTGACATTGTGAAGTCTAAATGTTAGTATATATAGTTAGCAGGTGATTTTTGGGGGGGGTACACATAGGGGGGGTGCAAGTGAATATACTTATATATATATATATATATATATATATATATATATATATATATATATATATATACATACATACATGTATGTGCACACTCAGATAAGTGATTTGTCATTTTGTTTTACTTTAAAATATCAATCAAAAATGACTAATTTAAAATACCCACACAGTTTCAAGATGGAAGTGCATGTCTTTGCTTCACATCTGAAATCATAGTCTCGGTACAGCTTCTAGCAAAATACCTATATATCACCCACTATAATTTTATTATTATAAGAAGTCAAATAATTCATAAGATAACCCTCCCCCATAAAATGTCTAGCAGATACATGCTTATATGGAGATAATATTTTGCAAAGTTTAATAACATTTAATTTATTTAAATGATGGATTTATGAGTTTAGTCTACTCTAGACCATATTGCTAGTCAGTTGGTGCAACATCAGACTAAAAATTAGAGAAAATAAGTATATAAGTAACAAACTGATGTTGTATCTTCTGTCTGTTTCTCAACAGATGGCTTATCAGATTTGAGTAGTCGGATCCGACTATGGCCATTCTTAGACTTTGGATCCAAATCTCAGGCTTTTCCCCTTACCTGGGGTTTGAAGAGTACATGACCAAGCTATGGGAGATATCAGTGTAGTCACTACAGGAACAAAGGAGAATTAATCAGATGGGGAAAGGTGGGAGGGAAGTTGGGGATGGATGGAAGCAGACAAAACAGATCTATCATTATGATAAGTACATGACTTTCTTATTTGATTTTGTGTCTTTTATCCATTCCTCAGTTGATGGGACAGAATCCCCAGCAACTATCAACCTTAGTAGGTCTCATGGAAGAATATTCTGGAGGGCAGCTGAACCACAGGAAGCTTTTGATATGGATTGTAAATCCAACTTATGAGCTATGAAGGTATGGAGATTTGACTAAGTACCTGCAGCACAAATGTTGTCAAGTCACACTTGAGAAGAAGGCAGTGGAGGTTGCCACTGATCTAGTCGAATGAGCTTTGGTGGTTTTGGTAAGGATAACCTCTTTTCCTTATGTGAAGTACAGTCCGATAATCAGTGAGGAAGATTCACTTTAGACACCTCTCTTCTCAATTTGGCTATGGAGAAGGAACTGAACACACCATCCATTGTGGATGGATGGAAGCAGACAACACAGGTTTATCTTTATGCTAAGTACATAACTTCCGTATCTGATGTTTTCTCTTCTATTCTTACTCAATTGATGGGACAGAATCCCCAGCTACTATCAACCTTAGAAAGGCTCATGGAAGAATATTCTGGAGGACAGCTGGACCACAAGAAGTTTTTGATATGGATTGTAAATCCAATTTAAATGAGATATGAATGTATGGTAATTGGACTAAGTATCTGCAGCACAAATGTTGCCAAGTCACACTCCAGAAGAAGGCAGTGGAGGTAGCCACTAATCTAGTTGAATGAGCTTTGGTAGTTTTGGTAAGGATAGCCTCTTTTGTATGTGAAATACAATCAGATTACTAGTGAGGAAGAGTCACTTTAGACACCCCTTTTCTCAATTTGACTGTGGAGAAGGTAATGAACACACCATCCATTGAGGAAGGATGGAAGCAGACAACATATATGGAAGCAGAAAACTCAGATCTAATGTTACGGTGAGAACACAGCTTTTGTTTTTCTGCCACTGTAATTATGCTGAAAAGTCCCAATATGACAAGAAGAAATGATTTGTCCAGCTTCAATCTAAAGCTGTTTCTAAGGACTTATACCTGAGGTCACAATCAAAGTTCAGTGAAAATTTTGCTAAGAAATGTCGAGCAGTATTTGAGATATTGCATCATATATTTAAGTATTAGAAGCAGAACGGTATAGACCTTACATTATGACAATCTCTGATGCTCTGCTGTATTTCTTTTATATAAAAGGTTTTTGCATATAACCTCAGTTCAGAAGAGAAAATGCAGGATACATTAGAATGCATCTGTATATAAGTGGTGTTGCACTGGAGATAAAAAATGTGTATTTCTTCATAAAACTTATATTTTTAAGTATTGTAATATAGATTCTTATGAACTGGCACTCCAGATATGAAGACATAGAGATATGCATGACTTTGCACTTAAAATGACAAAATCTTTAATTAAGGGTCATTTATATCATTTTCTGAAACTTTTGTGTCAAGTGATTCACAGTAAGCATATATATATTATGCAACGTGTTTTTAAGTTAGAATAAAAAATTTATATCAAAATTATTTGGGCTTAAAATAAGTGAAAAAGTAAAACTAGTATCTCAAATAGATGTTCTCTGTCAAATTAAATGGTATATTGACCCCCCCACCATCATGTTCGACTAGTGCAAAAATACATACACACATTCACGGTGAAAATATTTATTTGGCACTGAAACTAAAAGCATGTACAATATATATGGTAATGAAACAAAAAAATCCAGATGACCACCATGGCTTAAAAGAACAGTTGTTTAAGTTTGGACAAGTGCTTTCACTTAAAACATTATGCTTCCTCAAGTTTTCAATAAAAATGTAGTCACCTACACACACTTTATATAGACAAAACCACATCAATTAAGTAGATTAAACTCAGTTAATACATTAATTAAAAGTTTTAAAAAAACAATTACTTAAAATTCAATTATAAATTCATTTAAAGAGGGCGAGCCTCCGGCTCTGGTTTTATACATACATAATTGTTCAAGCCTGAAAATACATGTGCTTGCAGCTTTAAAATCCACTTTAGCTCTACTCTTTCCACGTGATTGTTTAAATCCCCCCCCTCTTATCTTTCACTACTATTTGCAAAACCCTGTACAATTATGTATGGATTAAATCAGAGCTGGAAGCTCGCCCTCTTTAAATTAATTTATAATTGAATTTTAAGTAATTGGTTTATTAAAACTTTTAATTAATATATTAACTGAGTTTAATCTACTTAACTGATATGGTTTTGACTATATAAAGTGTGTGTATGTGACTACATTTTTATTGAAGACTTGAGAAAGCGTAATGTTTTACATGAAAGCGCTTGTACAAAATTAAACAACTGTTCTTTTAAGTCGTGATAGTCATCCGGATTTTTTTGTTTCACTGCTGTTTTTAGATACGTTGATGATCTTTGGACTATTGCTGGTAATTTGTATATATATATATATATATATATATATATATATATATATATATATAGTATGTAACTGTCTACAAAGTGTTTAAAAGAAAATGTCAAATCAATATCACTGTAATGCCCTTCTGGATATAGTGTGAGGCCTTGGTTAAAGATGGAATACTATGCTTGGAGAAAGCACCAGTTTTCTTGAATGTCCTCTTATAGGTTCATAGGTAGGTACTAGGCTATCAGCCCTGGGGCCTATATAAGCCTAGCCAAAAAAGTTGCCTGGCTTTCGCCACCCAAGAAAGTTATTTTCCTGTTCCCCTGTCTAACAGAGCCACAGAAGTGATCCCTGGGGTGAATTTCCTATTTCCCATCCAATTGTCGAGATTTTTCTTAAAGAGGGCTAATGAGGAGCTTTGCTTGACATGAATGGGTAGTCTGTTCCAGAACATGGGAAGTATCTGGAACAGGAATTTATCCCTCCAGCATGTTCTGTTTATTGTGGTGGCAAGGTTTAGGTCCCTGGAGCATGTGGCCCAGAGGAATTGGGGTTTCCTTAAGTGTAACATGTCCAACAGATCTGGGTTTGACATGGCTTTGTATGTTGGGCAAAGGTCACCTCTGAGTAGGCGATAAGCGACAGAGTAGAGCTGGAGTTTTTTGAGACGGTCTGCGTATGACATCTGTTTGAGGCCAGTGATTCTCTTAGTGAGGTATTTCTGTGGCCTTTCTAGTTGTTGTAGATGTCTTATGAGGTACATGTCAAATGGGGCATTGTACTCCATAATGGATCTGATGAGGGATGAGTAGAGAGGAGCAATGACCTATTTTTTTTCTGGAGGTGTGCCATGTACAAGGATTTTCTGACTACTGTGGCAATGTGATTATCAAAGGAGAGACTATTGTCCACCTGTGTCTCAAGGTCTCTTATCACACTTGCAGTGTTTAGTAGGCTACCACCTATGTGGTAGTTCATGGGTACAATGTTTTTCCCAAAGGGGATGACAATGCACTTCTTAGCATTGAGCTTGAGGCCATGACTTTGACACCAAGTCTCGGTGAGGCCCCTTTGTAGAATGTCCACATCATTAGGTGATTCTATTATGGGACCTAGTTTGAAGTTGTCTGCAAACTTCATTAGCCTAAGACCTGCTGTATTAGCCTGGACTACTGAGAAGTAGATGCCAAACAGGAGAGGACCCAGGACTGAGCCCTGTGTTACTCCACTTGTCACTGGTCTGAAGTTGGATTTGGAGTTGGCTACTTTCACTGTGTGGATTCTGTCAGTGAGCCAGTTAGCCACCCATCTTGTGACATAGGGATTTATGCGCAGTCTAGTAAGTTTATCTATAATTCCAGAGTAGGGGATGGTGTCGAAAGCCTTGGTGAGGTCAAGATAGGTTGTGTGCACCACCTTATCCTCATCCATGGCTCTGGTGACTGCTTCAAAGAAGTCAGTCAGGTTTAGGAGACATGATCTACCTTTTACAAACACAAACTGAGTGGGGTCCAGAGTTTGGAGGTTACCTATGTCCTTGTTTATAAGCTCCAAGATGATATGTTCCATGGCCTTGCAGACCAGGCTCGTCAGGCTAATGGGGTGGTAGTTCCTGGGGTCCGTGGTGGTGCCCCCTTTGTGGAGTGGGATAACCGTTGCTGTGCTCCATTCAGTAGGCACAAAGCCTGAAGTGAGGCTATGATTGAACATGGTACCTAGGTGGGGTGCCAGTTCGTACTGTAGTTCATGCAGAACACAGCCTGGGATGTTGTCCCATGGATGCTGTGTTCTTGGCTTTGCAGAGTGCAGTCTTTACTTATGCAGTCATGATTACAGGGGCTTTGCATTCTTCCGGTATAGTGATGGGCCCTTTGGTGGGTGAGGGGGGGGGGTGAAGTTTGCACTGAACCTATCTGCCAGGATGTTGGCAATATCAGTTGGTTCTGTATATCTAGTGCCATTGTGCTGTAGTTCAGAGCATATCTGAGTGTCGCAATTGAGATTCTTGACATAGCTGTAGAATGCTTTGTGGTTGTCTTTAGAATCAGTTTGCGATTTTATTTTTGTAACTAGCTTTGGAGGATTTTATGAGGGATCTCAGCTTCTTACTGAGGCTGACCAGGGAGTTCCTGCAATCAGGGGATTTTACTCTTTTTTTCAACAGCTTCTTCCTTCTGTTGTAGAGTTTGTTTATGTCAGGGGATCACCAGATTGGCTTCCTTTGTTTGGAGGATAGCGTTTTGGTTCTGTTGGGGATGGCATGATCCATGCACTTGTGTATGTGCTTATACAGTGCATTTGTATAGGAGTCAGCAGTTGTACCTCTATTTTCTGTCTGTATGGGTGTCGTGAAGCTTGCCACTTCTTTCTTAAGCATGAAGTTGGCTTTGGAGAAGTTTTTTTATGGTGGTTTCCTTAATGGGGGTTGTGGGCAGAATATTGATGTCTAAGGTGATTAGCTTGTGGTCGGATCTGACCAGCGAGGAGTTGACCTCTGGCATGGAACGTTTGTTGCCCATATTGGTAGTGACCAGATCCAGGATATTACTGCCCCTGGTGGGGGTATGGACAAGTTGATCCAGGGCACTGGAATTTATGAAGTCCAGAAAGTGTTGAGCAAATGAGTTAGTACATGAGTAGTTTTCCCAGTTGATGGTGGGGTAGTTGAAATTGCCCATTATTAGGGTATTGTGCTGTACATTAATATTACCTAGTCTATCAAGAAATGTGGAGTGGGCATCTTGGGGCATGGCAGGGAATCTGTAACAAGCTACAATCTGGATTGCAGTCTTCCCCAGTGTTAGTTGCACTTGGATAATTTCAGATGCATTATGTTGAGCAACTAACCTGGAGGTGTGGATATCCTTAATGAATATGGACATGGCTCCTCCTTTAGTGTTTTGGTCCAGGTTAGGGGGCCGAAAGGTGTGGTATGAGTTATAGCCTGATAATGCAGGGGTGCTCTCTGGAGCCTTGAACCAGGTCTTTGTCACTACACAGATGTCGATGTTCTCCATTTTAAGGAGTGCCTCTAGTGAGTGCATTTTGAGGTTTAGACTTCTAGCATTGAGTAGCATTACCCTCAGATTTTTCTTGCTTATACCTGCTATGGTGGTGAGTTTGTCGTTTGAGCCTTGCCTAAAAAAGGCACTATAGGGTTGGCAAGAGCTTTAGCCAGTATCCGAAATCCCAGGGGCGACAGGTGGGGGCCATCTCTGGCAAAGTATCATGGTCTGTAGATCATGTCATCCAGGCAGACAGACACTGGATCCCTTTAGAATGACACCAGAAGCTTAGCCAATTGTTGAAGTCAATCATTTTGTACTTGTATTGTGGTATAATTCTGGGTGATGGCAGGATGCTACTCAGAGCTAGGGTCATACCTGTCTGGGCTACATGATCCGAGAGCTCCTCCATGTCTCTTTTCATGTAGTCCAGGGAGGTACATCGCAGGTCATTCACACCAATATGGACAATGACAGAGTCATATTTGTACTTGTTGTGGAGTGACCTGAGTGCTTGCATTATCCTGGCACCCGACAGGCAGCTGACAGTAACTTTCTACTTGTTTAGCCAGGTGAGTGGGACATCAGTGACTATAGAGTCACCTATGACTAGTGTGTTGGGTATGTTGTTTTGCCTTATGGGCTGAGGTTGAGTGGCACACTGATTTTGTGGGCTGTCTGTCATTTGGGTAGTGTTGGGGGGTGGTGGTTGCTTGCGTTTCAACTTTGGAGGTCTCTGTTGTTTGGGCAGATTTTTATTGAGAGCCTCTGCGAATGTAGTTGTGTGTTTTGTGTTACTATGTGTGGGTTTAGGTGGTGTAGATTTTGATGGACTATGTGCTGAGTGTGGCGTGATTCTAGTGTTTACCTTCTCCTCTTGACTGTCTAGTACAGTCTTGGTTGGAGAGAGCTTGGTTTCCAGTTTGGCTATATAAGTGCATCTCTTACAGGTTGTAGTGTTGGGTGGTAGGAGGAGAGGGTTGTCAGTGTACTTAAGGCAGTTTCGACATTGCCCCAAGATGCCCATATTCATCAGGTGGACAGGGGAAAATACTGGGAGCTGACCCTTAGACATGCCTGGATAGGTATTAATTTAAGTACTAAAAACTGTTTTCCTCCTAACAAGTGAGGAAAGTTGAGTGCTGCAGTAATATGTAGATTATTTAGTGCTTGCAATGTGTTTTGAACAAGTACTGAGCACAAGTTTTGAGTGCTAAAACTAGAAAACTGGCTAGTTCTAAGGGGAAATTTAAAGAGCGGACTTTCTCGCACAGGGAATAGTTTAACTCTAGTTTAACTGCATTGTGTGATACACAAAACAGCACAAAAACAGGTTTTTAAACAGAAAGATGAAAGGGATAGAAATAGCCCCAAATGGCCAATAAAACTCCAGATTCTGAGCTGAAACCACTCCTTCAGTGACAGATAGGCTGCTCAAAGCTCACCACTCTCACTGATGAACACAGAAGCTTCCTTCTATCTTAGTAAGGTCTGGGCAACACAGAAATTACAAAACAGCCCAGAATTCAGCAAAATCTGTAAACCAGACTCTACTGGTCCTAAAAAGGCAAGAAACGAGTAGAGAGATAGGATTTTTTTTTTTTTTTTCAAAAATTAAAACTGATACAGTAAAACAAACACTTTTACAACAGAAAAGTGTCTTCCACACTTGAGTGTGTAGCCTTCAACAGTTGAAAAACACTTAAAAATGATCATTTAAAGTGCAGACAGTATCAGAATTCAAAAAACAGTTCAAATAAGTTGCAAAGCTAATACAAATGCTCAGAATAGTGTGGCTAGTGCAAATAACCAATAAAAAGCAAAAACAGAGGTACTTAATCCACTCAAAGTCTCCCTTTTCCCTATCTGCTGCTATTGAACTCTGCAGGACATGCAGGCACAAAAACCACACAAACACAGGTTTTTAAACAGAAAGATGAAAGATGAAAGGGATAGAAATAGCCCCCAATGGCCAATAAAACTACAGATTCTGAGCTGAAACCAGTCCTCCAGCGACAGGCTGTTCAAAGCTCACCACTCTCATTGATGAGCAGAGAAGCTTCCTTCTATCTTAGTAAGGTCTGGGCAACACAGAAACTACAAAACAGCCCAGAATTCAGCAAAATCTGAAAACCAGACTCTACTGGTCATAGAAATGCAAGAAACAAGTAGAGAGATAGGATTATTTTGTTGTTTTTTTTTTTTCAAAAATTAAAACAGATACAGTAAAACAAATACTTTTAAAGCAGAAAAATGTCTATCACACTTGACTGTGTAGCCCTCAACAGTTCAACAGTTGAAAAACCCTTAAAAATGATCAGTTAAAGTGCAAACAATTTCAGAATTCAAAAAACAGTTCAAATTTAATAAAAACGCTCAGAATAGTGCCGCTAGTGAAAATAAGCAATAAAAAGCGAAACAGAAATACTTAATCCACTCAAAGTCTCACTTTTCTCTCTTTGATGCTGTAGTACTCTGCAAGACACTCAGGCAGGATCTTGCTGAGGTAATACAAGCTCAAAAACCATGCAAACACAGTTTTTTTAAACAGAAAGATGAAAGGGATACAAATAGCCCAAAATGGCCAAAAACTACAGATTCTGAGCTGAAACCACTCCTCCAGCGACATATAGGCTGCTCAAAGCTCACCACTCTCACTGATGAACAGAGAAGCTTCCTTCTATCTTAGTAAGGTCTGGGCAACACAGAAACTACAAAACAGCCCAGAATTCAGCAAAATCTGAAAACTGGACTCTGCTGGCTATAGAAAGGTGGGAAACGAGTAGAGAGATAGGATTTTTTTTTCAATAATTAAAACAGATACAGTACAACAAACGCTTTTAAAGCAGAAAATGGCTATCTCACTTGAGTGTGTACTCCACAACAGTTCAACAGTTGAAAAACACTTAAAAACGATCAGTTAGACCAGTTTTATAAACTTTACCATCACCACAGGAATGGGGGGGGCAGTTTCAGAACAGATGAGAAAACAGCAAATAATGTCAGTAAATATATAAAATAATTCAGTCAGGCAAAAATTAAGACAATGCAGAACTCTGGAAAGTGTCAAGAAATATACTTATCAGCAATATATTTCCAGATTTTTTGAGAAGCACACTTTTTTTGCTTTTCCCACCCACCTTTCTTCCTCATATTCTCAAGTCTGCACAAGCATACACTCTACACACACACACACACACACACACACACACACACACACACACACACACACACACACACACACACACACACACACACATTCATAAGTTCTATATTATTTCAGGAATGAGCATTAAATTCCCAAATCAGTTATCAAGGTTTCTTTTAACACAGGATAAAGGAGTAGAATAATAGATTTCATAAGTTAGTTTATTCTGCATAATTGTGATGATTGGTGTTTTGATCTGATGTTGTCATTTCATTCATTCATTCCTCAACTGCTGGATCTTAGATCCAACTCGGATGTTTCTTCCAGATCCTTGGATCCAAAAACAATCAAGCTCCTGTCTTTACCCACAATGCCCCACCAACCTAACATACCTCAGATCGAGTATGCAGCCCATAGGAGTCAATGTATAATACATTAACAGAATTCATGAAGTTATAAAAAAGAAAAAAGAACTGGAGCACAGGCAAGGAGCAACAGTTCCCAAAATTATACGCTTAGATCTCTCCAGGAGCAAAGGGAAGGGAGTTA
Source organism: Protopterus annectens (assembly GCF_019279795.1). Lineage (NCBI taxonomy): Eukaryota > Metazoa > Chordata > Ceratodontiformes > Protopteridae > Protopterus > Protopterus annectens. The sequence continues at coordinate 1,774,639,072 of NC_056728.1, forward strand.
GAGGGCTGGAAGTTGGGGAAGAATGAAAATGGACAACACAGATGTAAAATTATGGTGAGGATGTAACTTTTTTATCTGCTGTTGTTATTTTCATTCATTCCTCAATGGATGGGACAGAATTCCCAGCTAGCTGAATCTTGGGTGGTCCTCATGGAAAGATATTTTGGAGTACTGCAGAGCCAAAGGCAGCTCTCTTTCTAGAAGCCAAATGTAATTTGTAATGAGCAATAAAGGTATGAACATTGGACCAAGCAGCAGCTGCACAAGTGTAAAATGTAGAAGGTTTTGACCCAAAAGTTGAGGAAACAGCCATAGACCTTGTAGAATGGGCTCTAGGAGGCTTAGGCAAGGACAGTCCTTTTTTACTACAGACAAAAGGAGATACAATTGGATACCCATTTGGTGAGTGTATCTTTAAAAACTGATGAGCAATCTGTTAGATGAGAAGGATACAAACAACTGGTCAGCCTTCTGAAAATCTTTTGTTCTATGCAGATAAGACAAAAGTTGTCAATGTACATCCAAAAGATTGATGAAGCAGCCGAGTTGGATCTGAAACCCATCAGTTGAGAATGAATGAAAATGGACAACACAGATGTAACGTCATATGTTATGGTGAGTTCATAACTTTTTTTTGTTGTTGAATGGAATAAATATATCTGCATTCTTGTTTTTGTGGGACAAAACATTTTGATATATTTCAAGATATAATGATATCTGCAAGATTTTGTCATTATATGTTTTATATGCAATAATTTAATATCTGTATTACAAACACCATGCTAAACAATGTGGGTCCCAGACAGAACCCTGCAGGACACTAACCTTTATTGGTAGTTTAGTGGATATGTGCCTTGGATTAATATTCTCTGAGTTTTATTATCTAGCTATCTAGTTATCCATTGAACCAGGTCTATATTATATTTATATTTTATTAATTCATCAAGAATTACTTTATAAGATAAAGAGTAAAAATTGAAGTGTGGTCAAGAAATATGACCCCTTCTGTTAACCTATAAAACATTGTCATGGAGACATGATTGTAAAATTCTGTTAGATTAGAGGTTTTCATTTTTTTAATGAAATCATGTTGCTTCATGTCCGAGACAGAACAATTGGGCCTTTTAGTGTGCATTAGATCTATTAAGCATTGCTCAAAGCACTTTGCTAATATGGATGCAAGGCTGATAGGTCTATAGTTTATGATAGTTTATGACTTCAAACTTGCTTCCTTCCTTATGTAAAGGAGTAATATTTGAAGTTTTACAAAAAGATGAAACAATTCGTGTGACTAATAATCTATTAAAATTTTATGAGATGTTCAACATAATTTGTTAATAAGTCTTGTTAGTAAAAATAGCTGGAATCCTATCAGGTCCCATACAGGTATGCCGCTGGATTTTTTTGAAGGTCTCAGTGATGGTATCTATAGTAATAGTATGGCATGATTCATTTCCCATGACTATCTCTTCAGAATCAAAGGTTTCTAGTAGGGTTAGTTGAACAAGTACTTGAAAAGTTTAAGTGCAATTAATTTGCCAGTCTGTATGGGATTCATAATTATGTTTACATAAATTAATAATAAAGTTACTGGATATTTTTTGTTTGTTACTGAACTGATATATTTCACTGGCTAGTTTAAGTTCATATTTTGCTTTTTCTTGTTTTATATTTTGTTGAAGAGATCTACATAATTTGTTTATTTTTTTTTTTTTATTCCTTTGTGTAGAATTTTTTTTATAAATTGAAAAGTATATATTTTTTTCTTATATAGTCTCAAAAGTTTCTTGCCTGACCATAATATAATCTTGGAATGATTTTGAATATATTTGACTTTCACAATTGTAGGTTCAACAGCTTAAGATAGAATATTTTATAAGGCCAAGTAACAGCAGTCCACATTTCTCAGTATACTTTTAGTATATCAGTCAATGTTTATTAGGGCATTTTTGACAGACTTGTTATTTTTTAGGCCAAAGTCATTTTTTTAGGATTACATCTTGTGTCAGTTTTTATATGAATGCCAGTTTCTCTTGTTGTGTTCAAATTATCAATTTTAGTTAGAGAATGGCCTTATCCATCCCATGGTTGAAAATTATATATTACCCATACTGATAACTGGGATCATATACAAATACTTTGGGGGGACTTGTCCATGGAGTAAAGCATTTAGGAGCTGCCTCTGTCCATTAGTAGCAGAGGGGGCAGTCCTGAGATAAAAGTTATGTTTACCATCCATAGATCCAAGTTGCACTTGAATATGGACAGAGATGAACTTTTTTTTATGTGGATGGGAGTCTGTTTCAGAGCAGCGGTATCCTCCATGAGCTATATCTGTCTTGCCAAACTATTCTGTTGATGTTGCAGAACAGGTTCAGATTCCTGGACTGAGTATTTCTGATGCTATTTACTATTTACTTTGCTGATGTGCAGTAAAAGAATCAGTATTGGATACTTGTGTTTAATTTCTGCAAATGTCAGTTCAAGCTGGTTTAATTATTTGTTGTATATTTCTTTTTTCATGTACAATTTTTAATTATGGTGATGTGTTCTAGATATAGTTTTGGTTTTCCTGTGCCTAACTTATTGCATCTCTGACTAACCATATTAGTATGCCCATTTCCTTCTATTAAATTATGCTTGCGGACTTCTCTTCTAGATGCCAATTTTTCTAACTTAATAGTTGTATTTTCAACTATGTAGTCAAAGACTTCAAGCTGTTTGAAACTCTTCCTTTGCTCCATTAGGTGTGTTTCTCAGTTACTGTATCACTTGCAAGGTTTTCATCTACAAAGGGGTTTCCTTTTTCTTTGGACTATCTTAGCAGCATACTAGTCTTCCATTTTTCCACTTAACATTCTTCCCTTTGCCTATAGCACATTCACAAGGCGTTCCATGTTTTCGAATTTGTGTTCCAGTTCTGGTGTGTGTGTGTGTGTGTGTGTGTGTGTGTGTGTGTGTGTGTGTATATATATATATATATATATATATATATATATATATATATGGATTCACTTTATAATCTCGAAATACTAAAATACCAAATTTTAGTATCTCGAGACTATAAAGCTGAAAGCCCAAAAAACCAACACCCACAACTGCGAAATTCAAAATAGCAGTCATTCACATACACACACCACCACACAAACAAGAACACATACACCTACCTAATGACACTACAACAAACAAAACAACACACACAAACATAACATAACAAACAAGCACACCTACCCTACCAATAAGCAGGGGGGCAAGGCCCACCCCCCATGTGGGGGGCTGCGCACCCCACACCCCTGTTATTTATGTATACTAACTCCGAGGTCACACTAAACACACAAACACATAAAACTCACCAATACACTCACACACTAAAATTCCTACCCAATACCCTTACAAGAACACCACTTACTTGAATCCCCAGCTAAATCCACAAACCGTACAGCACATCACGAACATGAAAGCACAACAGCATATTCTACATTTCCGCATTCAATATTATGCAGTTTCGAGTAACTGCACTTTCGACTTTATAGTCTCGAAATACTAAAATTCGATATTTTAGTATTTTGAGATGTGTGTGTGTGTGTGTGTGTGTGTGTGTGTATATATATATATATATATATATATATATATATATATATATATATATATATATACTGATTTAAGTCCATAGTATTGCTGTTCTCTATCTTTTGCATATGCTTTTGAGTTCCCTGATTATTGTCAACTGTTAACTTTCATGCTTTTTTTTGTTGTACACACTAGCCAACTTCACTGGTGTGAATATGAGTCTGTGTATAATTCTTGACTCTATTTCTAGCTTATTGAAGATGTATTTCAGTGATTCATTTTCATCTTGTTTTCATTTCATTTGTAGGTCAAGCAGGGAACTGTTAACCTTTTGTAGTTCATGACACAATTTTTCATTTTCATTTTGTAAACAGAATTTCGTCTTGGGTTTAACCGTTTTAGAATTTTACAGCTGTTGTTAAAGTTCCCACATCAAATCATTTTGATTTTTTCCCTTTCTTTCTTCTTTTGTTTACCTTTTTATTGATATGCCCACTGAACACATCTGTCTCTTTTCAAGAGAAATCTGGGAGCACTGTCTGGTTAAGTGATTGTTCAGAGTCATACAGTAGGGAAATGAAGGTAGAATGAATTAAACTGTGTACCCCGGTACAGGAAGCAGCTCATTAACAGCTCAGTTTAGCACTCTGTGTTAACTGCCACTTGTTTTTTCTCAACACATTTAGGCTTACTTTACTATTTCAGTATTCCCACTTGTACAGAAAGTTCAGAAACCTTCTTGGATAAATCAAATGACTACCCTTCTTTCCTTTCTTGAAACCATAGACCTTGAATGCGACTCAGGCAAGTTTGTATCCACACTATTCCTAGATTTGCCAAAGGCCTTTGACACCATCTCACACACCCTACTTATATCCCAACTCTCCACCCTACACCTCTCTCCCACCACCATCGCCTGGTTTTCCAGATACTTGTCCAGCTGCCAACAAGCTGTCCAATGGAAAACTTCAACCTTCCCTTTCCTTCCCAGACTCACAGGTGTCCTACAAGGTTCTGTTCTTGGCCCTCTTCTCTTCAACCTATTCATTAACAACTTTCACAAATCCATCAAAGACTAATCTGTCATCCAATATGCAAATGACTCAATGATCTTCTGCTCAGCCTTCTTCCCCTCCGAGCTCCTAGCAAAAATCCAACTAGCCTTCTCCAAAACAGAAACCTGGATGCAGTCTAACCATCTGTCACTACATGCAAATAAAACCAAACTAATGTTTTTTCCCCTACCAAAAACTCCATTGACAAATCCACATTCACCATACAGAGCCAAAACAACACTCTCCTTGAAATTGTTCCCAGCACCAAGCTTCTTGGCATCATTATTGATGAAGAACTAAAATTTGACACCCACATCCACTCCACAATCAAGAAAATCCACCAAAAGTTAGGTCTCCTCTACAGGCACAACTGCTTCCTAATCCCCTCTACCCATCAAACTCTTGCATCCACCTTCCTGCTCCCCTCCCTTATGTATGGTGCCCCTTTTTTCACCAATCTCCATCTTGACCTTCGGTCCAAACTTGAATCCTGCTACCACAAGATCTCCAAATTTGTAACCAATTCAAAAAACTCATCCCACCACTGCCACTCCCTCCTCACCCTCAACTGGCTTGAACTACTCAACTACCTCAGTTACCTACAACTCACCATTGTCCACAAGCTCATTTTTAAACCTGGCAACTGCCCAGCTCTCGATACTTCCTTAAAACCTTACATTCCCAACCGCTCACTCAGGTCCAAAAACTAAAATCTCCTTCAGGTCCACAAACCTGCATGACCTCCTGGCCATCTACTGCTGTCCCACTCCTTAGCTAAACAGTGGAACTCTCTCCCCACACACCTACACAACCTACCTAACCATACAAATTTCAAATCTCAGCTACTCTCATCTTTCTTCCAAATGGGAATGCCCTTTTCACTCTCCAACTTAAACCCATCCCCCCTCATTGCACCTTGCACTGACTCATCCAACTACCTCTACTATTACTTCATCCCACCCAAAACAATCCCTCCCCTACTAAAAACTAATTTTCTCTCCAATATTTATTGTACTATACTCTCTAATCTCAAATATACTATTACCCTCTCCATGCATAATATTTTCCCAACCTACTAATGGCTAGTAGCTATATATTTTGAAATGTTAAATCTACAGCTGAGTTTATAACAAAAATATTCACTTTATGTAAATGTTGAAATTTCTGTATTGAATTATGCCTTTTCATTTTTGCAACATTGTAACAAGCCAATTGCAAATATCATGGAGGTTATCTGTAAGTATTTAATTAGCTGTATGAACTATGTCCTTTTGTAACATGTAAAATGTAACTTACAATTAATGTGGAGCTTTTCTCCCCGGGCCTCCACTGAAAACAGGCTCTTCTTGGCCCAGTTAACTTCCCTGGTCATCAGACTTAAATAAATAAATAAATAAATAAGCTTTTGCTCTGCTTCTCTTCGTTTATTCTGACAAGATTTTATATCATAAACTTAATTAATTTTATTTTATTATTAATATCTCTAATATATAAGCTGTTTTACAACAGTTTCTAAAAGAAAAATCAAGTTTTTTGATTTTTTGCATCATTTTCTTGGCAGACGTTTATGTGGTGTTTTGGTAAAATGAGCCAATCTAAAGTTAAAGTCCTAGGAAAATACAGTGAAAAAGAGACCGAACCACAGTCTATTTTATGTAAAAATGGACAAACTTGAGATTAAAATCGACAATGTAAAGGAAGAATGTAAGAAACAAATTGATTTATTAAAGGAGAACCACACCCACAGACTGAAAAAAACATGTTTATTTCATCAAGTCGTGATGTTTCCTGCATTTTAACATCACTTTTGGACACTATATGCTTTTTTTCGCCATATTTTTAAATATAATTCCAGTGTCTGCCCAGATGGGGTCCAGCATCTTGAATTTTTAGTCTACCTCTAGGTATCCCACATTGCATTGTTTGGCTTTAAAATATTATATCACAGCCCTTAAGCTTCTGCCAGTGCATTTACAAACATGACATACAGGGTTTGATTCTTATCTTTGGTCACTGTCTGGTTATTAGCCAGGTGTGTAATAGTATGCAGACTGACTGCTTAGTATTTACCTATGAAGTTTCCTAGCACCACCATGGTGCATTTTCGGAATTTTTCAACCAACCCTTTAGTTCCATATAGGATGTCTATTAACTCCTCTTCCCATTTTTGAGAACTTTTAGAGAAAGTAAGTCATTCCCCTCTGCTTTGTCCTCTATTATGGCCTTGATCTGCTTTTCTGCTGTCTTTCTGTTTATCAGTACAAACATTCAGTCCTTTAACGTGCTGGACAAATCCTTCCTGATCTATTATTTCAGTTATGCTGTTTCTTCCACCTGTTCTTAGGGCTAGTATGCTACTACCAGTATCTGACAGGATGAAATCTCCCATCGTGGTAACTTTCTTCATTATTCTTTCCTGTTTTCAACTGTTTTTCTATCTCACATCGTCCCATCTGACATCTAGATACTTTAGGTAATCTGTAGACTTTACTGACCCAACAACATTTTCTCTCCACTTTAATCTTGTTTAGTCAGCCAACATTTTGTTACTGAGCACAATACAATAACCCTATAGTAATAAAGTATTACAGTCATGAAGTACAATAGTTACAACAGTTACAACATACATACATACGTATATATATATATATATATATATATATATATATATATATATATATATGTACATATAGAGAGACACACACACACACACACACACACACACACACACACACACGCACACACACGTACATATGTATAGTCTATTCCAAATATTTCAGCATAAGTGATCAATAGTAGATTGGTTTACAATAATCCCTTTCCATTAGTGCTTCATCTGCCCTAGATTGGTTATGTCTTCTGACTTGACCTTTTGGCCTGGCATCCTTTTTGACTACCTCTCATGTTAGAACTACTTCCATACTGGTATGCCTTTCAGTGAATTTCCTCTTAACTCTTTCTAACTTCCCAACCTGCAAGCATCTCTGTCTTCTAGATTCCTTCTCCCTCTACTTTCTGATCTGCCTCTGCTACTTCTCTTTTCAGACAGCGTTTCCATTTGCTACCTTGTCACCATGAGTCTCTCCATATTTCCGTTTCATACCTGTAAACAGGGATTCTTACATGGAGTACTCTGGGATTTTCCCTTTTCAGTATGCACTCATTTTCATAAGCTCTTAGTACACAGATCTTCTGATGATTGTGGGTGTTATATTCATTTTTGGTTAAAACTGAAAGTTGGATTTACATTAAGATGCAAATGCTCACATTACAAATAGGGACGCACACAGTGTCCTATTTATAAAAGTATGATACAAATGGAGAAGAGGCCACTATAGAAGTACTATTGGTTAATATTTGGAATGAAAGGCATGTGACGTTGATGACAGACATTCCAGATCACATTTATATTAGCAATTGAATTTCACATGATAGCTAAGCACTTGAAGGGTTTTAAGTGTATTGAAATAAAATATAGTTCCTCTAAATCGGTGTTATTGAATCATGATTTACCACTTACACTGAGAAATATACTAGACTGTTATAGATGTTATTCTTAAGATTCATTATGCTATGAACAAGACCACCTTTGTCATGGCACATGATCCTGATCCTAAAGATGATATGCTGCTTGCTAGAAATGGGTGCAATAATAGTCTGTGTTACTAATATATAAAATACTGTACAAGATCACCCTTGTCTGCCTACCTGAGCTTCTATACCCTCCATTAACATGCCATCCTGCACCATCCTCCATTACCATGCCATCCAGCACCACCCTCCATTAACATGTCATCCTGCACACTACTGTTATCCCTTTATTAGCTCTCTGGGATTCAGATAAACTTGTGAGTAGCTGGGCAGATCTAATAACTCTACTTATGGCTTAGAATGCACTCCACAGAGTGCCATGGGGGACTTCAGCAGAATTTTTTGGCACTAAGGTCTGAAATGTTACTTACTCAAAAAAAATAAGTTTATACCTATAAATAACTGCTAAATTTCATACCAGTGTTATATATTCTCCTTTTTTCATTTACATTATTTTCTTTGCCTCTATTTTACATCATTTGATAAGTACTGTTGAGACTGACAAGCACCCTTGGAATCTGTAAAAATCCGAGTAGGTAAACTGCATTTCATATTCTTTCCCAGAACGCAAAATATAAATGAAATGGAATCAGTTGAAAAGACAGTTATGACATTTGAAATAAAGAAGGAATAACAAGTGTGCCTCAACATATTCTTCGTTTATAATGAAAAAATAAAATTCGCTATTCATATATACAACGGAATTCCTAATGTTATTGATATGTTGATTTTCAGTCCTAAACAACAATCTTTGCAAATACCTCACTTATCTTTTGACAGAATCATAAAGCCATTGACTGCTGATGTCTGAATTAATTATAATATTTCTTTGCACATGCTGTGAATGCATAAAATTACCAGTAAAAGAAACAGCAGAAGACATTAAAGTGAATGTAGATGAAGCCCTCCATTTGTACCATACTGTGAGTACAGAAGTCACTCTGTAGGTATGGCAACTTAAAAATTACTTAATACAAACACCTAGGCTCTATTAAAGTGTTAGCATTAATGTTTTTTTATGCCATGCTTAAATATTTCATAGAAAAAGACTGCAGTTTAAATGTTTTGTCAATATTTCCTTTTAGTATGCTTTTCAAATACATAATGTCTTCTTGTTCTTGGGTTTCAGCATTTTCCTTTTTCTTGTGAAACTGATCTAGTGCAATCTGTACAGCAAATGTGAGGCATGGGCAGAATTTGGAAGACTTGATTTTAGTCCTGAATTCAGGGTTTTGCAGACACTGAAGTCATGGGTCCAGTCTTGGAAACCCTAGGTAAATTGTACTGTAATGTATTAAATAACAACAAATGAATGCCTTATCATGGAAAGGTAAATCTTCAGGAGGAATCAGATGTTTAGTCCTGCTGATGTCTCTCACATAATTAGTTCAATAAAATGTGAACTTAACAGTAGCTGCTTCAAACTTCTGACTTTAAGAGCCAAGTTACTGTTAACTAGAGCAGCATTATTATTTTTTATGAATTATCAGTAAATACACACTAGTACCACTGCCAAATTAGCATGGGAAAAAAAAGAATCCATCCCAGCTTGATTCACCAGAAAAATAATTGCCTAGTTATGCATTGATTTGCACTTCAACCAGCTACCTCAGATATAGTCCTGGATGCTGCAAGGCAGCTTTTAAAGCAAAGGGACATCATTTTCTTATTTTGCTTACCATAATTAAAATAGAATAACAGAATACAAACCATTCTTTAGAAGAATACACATAATACCAGGAAAAGAATTAACTCTAATGTACTCCTTAGAACACGCCAACAACCCAAGGAATAAATTCCAAGACTCTCTGTCTGCACCATATCTACTGAAAGAAATAAGTACGAGCACTTTCGTCTTAATTAAACCAGGCTTCTTCAGAGTACACAAGATTATTATACATAATGTTTCAGTTTCATTGGTTAAAGGTTTATATATAAAAATATTTTTTTTTTAATCTTGTATACTCTGAAGAAGTCTGGTTTAATAAAGATGAAAGAGCTCAGGACTATTTCCGACTCTATGTTCTCTTATGGTGCCAGTTCTTTATTTTTTATTTTTTTTGTGGTTTAGTTTGTTCGTGTTTAATCTAAATTAAAATCTTCTCAGAACAGTACATGGCAGGCACTTCCCAGAAGAAGTTTTTTCAATCAATTGCTACTTGCACAGTGATGTCTATTTCACTGAAATGCACATACAGTGTGTGATGCTGCCAGCCCAGCTATCTGGAAATTTGTAAATAATTCTATGTCATTTGTAAATATTGATATGATTTATACAGAACTGTATGTTATGTATTGAGCTTCAAGAATGTAACCACAGTATACCCTGCTGGAACATAGAAGATTAACTTACAAAACTTCAAGAAAATAAGTTGAAATTAAATGCTTTATGATGTGCTATAAAAGTTAATTTCAATGCAGCAAGCAGACACAATATCTAGAGCTAGATGTTTTTTCTATTGTTTGAAAATAAAAGTAATTACCAGGTTTAAAATGTAAAGTGTTTTATTTATTTATAACTTCCTAGCAGGTATACAGTTCTAAGCACATCTGAGAGATATGTATTTTTAACACATAGATGTTAGTTTCTGTTTTAGCCTGGGAACTGAAGTCAGGTGACAGAGTGATGTCATCCAAGTTGGTCAAGCAGTAATGTTTAATATTAATTTGGGAACTCTGTCAGAGAGACAGACAGTGCATTTTGTGTTTTGTCTTGGACCTAGCAAAAGCATCCACTCATCTGCATGTGTCTTTCCCCATAAGTAAGTTATTTAGGGCATACTATCTTTTAAATATACAGTAGATAGAAATATAGTAAAGATTAATTTAGATCTTTTCTGTATTTATTTGAGACTGTCCTGCAATATTGTTTTGAAATATTTCATGTGATCCTGAACTCTAAAGTAACTGTGTTTGTTTATTGTGTATTTTTTTGTTCTTTTATTATATGTTATTAAATGTATTTAAACCTATCTTTGTGGCTGATATTTGTGAGACATATTTAAGCTCTTAGAGTACATGCTGTATGTATTTGGTGACACTATACAGCCCATTCCAATATATTTGCTCTTGGTCAGACTACCATTTTGATTAATAGTAACATTACAAAGAAGGATTGGACACCCCTTGTAAGGGCCTTTAGTAGCTGTTAAGTAGGGGTTGTGGCAATGATAACTACCATATAATCTGTGCAGAAGGGGGCGTAGCTAGTAAACATGTGCCAGCCTTCCCCAGGAGTGTCTGTGTGGTTGTATATAAATTAAATCTGAAAGTGTGTGTGTGTGTGTGTGTGTGTGTGTGTGTGTGTGTGTGTGTGTGTGTGAGCTACTTTGGCAGGGGCACAAAGCACTGGTTTGAAAGAGAGGGTGTTGGAGGTCTTGGATTGACCCCTCAGCTGAGATCTCAACCCTATAGCTGTGCCAGTGGGGAATCTTATTGGGGATCTGGAGAAAGAGGGAGAAACCAGCCCCAGACTGACTGTAATTTCTGTGTGCTCTTAAGGGAAATGTACTTTACTGTGTGTGTACTTGTCATCCACCCATTGTGTACATCCCTCACTGTTGCCAGTGGTGAGGATTGAGGCTCCTTGATTACTGAGCCAGTGCAGGGACGTCGCACACTGAATGGAAATTGCTGCAAGGAAAATGTCTCCTTTCCTGAGGTGCATTGACCTCAGAGAGAATTGAGTAAAAGCTCCCAGTATGTGGGTGGGTGAGGATTTGCATCCATAGAAAAAGAGATTCCACATTTGAATTCAGTGACAGAAGAATTTAATAAAAATCAATCATCAAACATCCCAGATTCACATGTTCTTCATCAGATGCATGTGTTTAATCCAGTGCCCATGGCGCGAGCTGTCATATACAAATTATATATTGGGAACATCTCAGAAAATTCACTTCTGGCCTCTTCTACGCAAATATCACCAAATGCCTATATGGAAGAGATAGTGGGAGGGGGAGAGAGGAAACAGCCATGAGAATGCTTGCTAAAAAATGAAACGCTAAAAGGTTTTAAAGACGTCATGTAGCAGTGAAGTCTCAAACCGTACATAATGACTTATATCAGCAAACTTTACTTCCAAATGGAGGTTAAGAGTCATTCTGCTTTTAAAACACTGTGCTGGGCCCAAATGCAATTTTTATAAGGAAATGGCTCCAGCCTTGCCTAAAGCTGAAGTTGAGATATTCTTACAGAAACAGGTCCTTATATCTTGCCACTGAGAAAGTTCTGCATATTCAGTATATTAGAAATGCAGCCTTTTCAATGTACATGCTTTGGCTTCTTCCTTGAACTTTGTGATATGTTTTACTATCTAGTGTTCCCGCAGTTTCCAGAATGCCAATGAAGCCAATACTCACACTTCATAAAGATGTTCAAAGTTAAGTAATTTTCTCACTTGCAGAAAATTGTTCCATATTGGTCATTGGCACGCAATGCAGTTTCATTTTCATTGAACATTGGAAAAAAGTTGTTGGATCATTCACAAATTAGTTTAACGTGTCCTTTACAGAAAAAAATAGTGAAGGACCAAGCCACGGCAACACAAGGCATAAACTTTTAATTATAGTGAGCGCTTTCGCAGCACCTTTGCTGCTTCATCAGACATTACAGAAAAAAACAAGACATCATTTTTAAAATACAAATCATATGACAAGATATGTGTTAAACCTGTTCTGCAAGCTAGAGAACTGAAGAGATAGGATGCACCAGAATATATATATATATATATATATTTATATATATATATATATATATATATATTTTTTTTTTTTTTATTTATGCTGCTTTTTATATATGTTGCTTTTTTATGTATGTTGCTGTTTTATATATGCTACTATCTTTTATATGTTGTTGGTTTGTGTATTATTGTTGCTTGTACAGACCATTGATGTACTAGACCTATTTTATAATCTGTAACTTTAAGGCTAAACTGGCCAAGTGACTTCATTGGGTGATTTGTATTTTTAAAAATGGTGTCTTTTGTTTTTTTCTGTAAAGTCTGATGAAGCAGTAAAGGTGCTGCGAAAGCGCTCACGATAATTAAAAGTTTATGCCCTGTGTTGCCGTGGCTTGCTTCTTTGCAACTTTTTACTGTGTATTTTGTTTTCTGCATGTTGGACCATTTATCCTTGCTGTCTTTACTGTTTGCTTTGATGTCCTTTACAGTGTAAGGGCATACAGAAGAACATAAAATGAGTGAAGATTTTGTACAGCATTGCTCTTGATGTCATTTCATTTCCTTTATATAGTACTCTTATGATGCTTTTTGTCAGGCACAGCATACAATACACAAAAGCATTATCATTTATTCAGAGAGAAGATAACAATGGACATTCTTCCCAGGCCTGCCTACCCACAGGTTCCAAAAGATTTAAACATATAGTAGTTTAGAAAAAGCAATGTCTAGTCTCCTGTCAAAGTCTGGGAATTTTCAACTTTTTTTTTTTTTTTTTTTCATAGGTTAGTACTAAGCTAACTGCCCTTGCGAGCCATTTTAAGCCTAGCCAATTATCTCCTGTGAGATTCAAACTCTGTACCTTTTGTTTGTAAGGCAAACACCTTCACCATTAGGCCACCCTCCCAACCCCATAAACACACACTTGCCAATTGCAGGATTCAAACCCCTATCTGACTATGTTATGACACTTGAGACGGACGCATTAGCAGAGCGCGCTATACGCATTACTGTTCTATTCAGAGATATATCCTTATAACAATATTAAGAAATGTTGCATGCATTTATTCCAAGTCTTCAGTTAATGGCAGTATACTATGTTCAGTATGAATAAACATATTTTGTCCGTATTTTATCTTACAGTTTTGGAATGCTTATAGTTGTTAAGCTAACTATATACTTCTTAACAGATCGGAGAGAATCAGCAAATTTGATAGAACTTTTAAGTAAAATGGCAGAAAATCTCTAGATGAAGAGATGAAATCATCAAGAAGAAAGAGTCAGATTATTGGAAATGTATTTATTCTCAGGCCATGATGCGTACCTTCACAAGGTGGATCTTTTGTTTGCAGAATTTCACCAAGATGATACTGAAGTATTCTTTAACTATATTATGCATCGTGGAAAAATATATGCCCAAAATATCAAGGAGGGTTAGATGCATGGGTTTCAGGATATATAGTGACAATTCCTGGGATAAGCAATGGTGTCAGGGCTGGAAAAAGAGATAGTCTAAAATTCAGTAAATACAGAAACACTCCTACCCCAGTAGATAGGCCATGACAGGAGTGGTTCTTCTGTAGTAGATGAATCCAGCAGTCCAGAAAAAAACAAACCCACTGACTGACAAAGTGAAAGGCATAGAGATGGTGGTGTGACAGTTGAAGATAAAAAGATGATAATGTATTTCTTCTTATGTGCAGCAAACCCATACTTTTCTCAAAGGGGATAAATAGAAAGGCAAAGAAAGGAAACAGACAAAAGAAAAATTGTTGTTCCAGAAAAACTTTCAAAAGCTGCAGGTAAACAATTAAGATCAGAGCAAAACAATATCTAGATAAAGGAATGTTAGAACATCTGGAAAAAGATTCAGCCGAGCAAGTGGTACAACAATGATTACAAAAATGGGAAGTTCTAAAAGCCAAAAATATGAAGCATAGAATTAGGCAAGAAAGATAGTTGTGATATTGTGAATTTTTTAGACAGAAATGAAAGATGCATTATCCACTATGACCACTGCAGCTTTAAAGATGTTTTTATATATATATATATATATATATATATATATATATATATATATATATATATATATATATATTTATCAGCAAAACATACAGATCTGGTAAGTTTTATAAAAACTAGAATAACAACACAGAAAATTGGACATAATATGATTTAGTGATACGAAACTGAGATGGTAGATCAACTGAGTCATGAAGGGTTTGATGTGGAGACTGATGTAGGCAACTTTCCAACATGATGCATCAAGAAAACCTCAGAAATATTAGAAGGGACAAAAATAGAACTCTGTTAGTAAAGATGTGCAACAAAACAAGATTTCAGAACCATCAGGCAATTGGTTGTAAGTCAAGTTAGGGTTATGCAGCAGGAAAAGCAGAAATGGATAAAGAGCAAAGAGAACATTTTTGGCCAAGAAGGGAATCAGCTAAGGGAAGACCTGTTTGATCTAGTAGAAATGGACATATGTATTAAAACAGATGAGAGAAAAAGGAGACTGAAAGTATAAAAGTCACTCCCTGGGATCAAGAAAGGCTTACTACAAAGCAGAAGTCTTGTCTTGGATGATTTCTGCATTGCAGTAAGCCTTTATGATTCACAGACCACTATACTGCTGAGGTTTATCCCTCTTGATAGCATTAGCATGGATAGTTTACTGAGGAACTACATGCTAATGAGACATTCCAGGGGAGTTTGCCATGTGCTCGTCCCCAAAACTGTGTACAATGCAGTATTTTCTCAAGAAACTGCTTTGCTGAGTAAAATTTCACTCTAGGAGGAAAAAGTGAGCACAATCTTTTGATAGTGATCACCCACTTACTCCTATGGGAGTACTTGCAGTACAGATAACTAGAATTGAACTAAGGGGGAATAGGAGTGTCTCAGTGTGTGTTTCTATGTAGAAGTTTGTGTGCCTGTCTCTAGGGGTATGAGTGAGGGTGAATGAATGTGTGCTTTTGTGCACTCTTGTGTGTGTGTGTGTGTGTGTGTGTGTGTGTGTGCATGTGTGCGTGTGTGTGTGTGTGTGTGTGTGTGTGTGTGTGTGTGTGTGTGTGTGTGTGTGTATGTGTCTGGGTGGTCACATTACAGGAGTTAGGTTGGGATGCTGAACCTGTATGTGTAAATTTGTGGGTTGAAGACTGTGTGCAGTTGTGTGGGTGAATGATTATCTGGGCATCAGTGAGTGGGGGGAGTTTGTGTGTGTGTGTCTGTGTGTGTGTGTGTGTGTGTGTGTGTGTGTGTGTGTGTGTGTGTGTGTGTGTGTGTGTGTGTGCGTGTGTGTGTGCATATCGTGGTGGTTAATGGTCACACAACAGGGGTTAGTTAGGTATGCCAAGTCTGTTATGTGTGCAGATGTGTAGGCGAATGATTGTGTGTCAGTGAGTGTGGGGGGGTTGTTTGTAGATACATATGTATGTATGTGTATATGCATTACAGCATGTGTGTGTGTGTGGGGGGGGGGGTTGCCTTTGCTAACTCAATGCACAGGCAGTTAGTTAGAGCACTATTTTGTTCAGGCCTGATAGTGCAGTGTTCAGTTTAGAGATAGGATAAGACCCTAATGAGGTGTTTCTCTGTGTAACATTACTAAGTCTCTGAACTGGAATTTCTCTCCATTTCTGTCCATTGCACTAAATAAACATCCCTCACAGCTGGAGTTCTCTGAATCCTATCAATAGAAGGTTGCTAAAATAGATGAAATCAATAACTGGAGTCATTAAGGGAGATTTACATCATGACACATAAATAAACAGAATACACTACTGTTTAGCTAAACTCGTAACCAATAAAAAGGTATGAGGAAAATATAAAACTTTAAATAAAAAGAAGGGAGCAAGTAAATGCCACCATGAAGCATCAATTAGAAAGCATTTTAAGGTAACTGAGGTAATACATATATTATATAACCAAAATCTCTTAGAAATATGTCAGAAAACAATAAATGATATTAAAATAGAGCAGGATTTATATTTTGCTGTTTCTAATAACTAAAATATTTGTATAACTATGAAGATACAGAAGGTATACAGAGAAATATAAAGAAAAAACAACAAGCAACTCATTGATGATCCAAGAAAGTTTTATGGGGAAATGGGAAAGAAAATACAAGCAAAAGTAGCACCATCTAAATTGAAAGAAATAAAAACATTCTGGAGGACCTCCCCTGAAGATGCTGTTGAACACAATAGTGATACAAAAAAACGAAGTAACAGCCAGAAAAACTGAGAAAAAATATTAATCTCTTGAATAGAAAACCAAAGTGGTGTACCTAACGTCTGGCTATAAGTGTTAACATCTTTGCACTATGATGTAAATTACATATATATTGTACTTCACATTGACACCAGCCTGGTCAACAAATGGAAAAAATTGCGTTTCCCTTAAACGTGATCCTACAAGCCACCCTAGTACTCTTAACCAATGACTTTTCTTCCAACAACATGTAAATTGCATACTGAAACTGATACAGAGTTGTGGCAATAAAACAGAATGGTAATAAAAGAATCATATGGAAATAATGAACATGTATTAGTAAATGTGTCCATAATACACTGCTGTAAAAAGGGGTGGAATCACAGTTCCCAACTTCTCAGCTTTCAAAATTATAGCAGGGAACCAATTGTGACAGAGAGTCCAAAATCATAGCACTTAAAATTTGCTTGTGTATAAATTCATGCCCCTGAAGGTTGGGGACATTAATGGATAATTTTGCTCTTTTGGGGAGGTGCAACCTTTAAAATTAGGACTCATTCTACAAACTAGAAGAAAAACACTTAGCTGGATACTGTTGACAGTCCCAGTAGTTTAAATGTAAGCCAGTTTTAATCGTTGCACTGTGTAAAAGGTGAAAGTAAGATGTATACTGCATGCATATGAGTAAAATGCCAGTTAAGCATATACAGAAAGCAAATGTGCAAACCATTTTTAAACTAGTTAAATGATGCCATCTTCATATATTCAGCACATTTACAATTTAAGATTCTTTTACACACCTCCATGAGCATAACTTCTAGACATAACCTACAAACTATTTCTTCTCCTATTGTAGCATAGTAGAGGCTTCCACAATAATGCCAGTACACATTAAGAGATTTCCACAATAATACCAGTGCTGCATAAGTGAAGATCATTTAACAGCATTTGTTGCATAAATAATTTCAATTATATAAAAATATACTAATTCTAGACCACATTAAATATCAGTCAATCAGAAGCATGATGTGAAATCCCCTCCACATACTACAACGTAGTGGTGAAAGTGATGCAGGTTAGTGCTTTTTTTTCATTCAGACTTCACAACTGTCAAAGTGTGAAAGTCAAATTGCCATTCCTGGTATATCTGAGGAAGTTATAGTATAATGTATGTGTTAAAATGTCCCTGTAACCTTTTTTATATTGGTGAAAGCAAAAGAATTTTTAGAGTTAGATTGCAATAACACTTGGGGGATATCAGAAATAACACATGTGAAAGCCCCGTTAGCAGTTCATTTTAATTCAGTTCATGGAGGGTCAGTCAATGGCTTAAAAGGCTGTATTTTACAGTAAGTTACAGCATACTACAGTTTTCTTTTAAAAAATAAATTGCCATTTAAGGAAACTGTGTAAAATATGGTACACTGACACTTGCTGGATCGAATATGGAGTGCAGCTGGAAGTCTTTGTTGTGATATTTTTAGTGATTGGATGATTTTATTATTGATGTTAATTATTGAGAGTATTTAATGATGGGTTTTATTGATAGTAATTAACTCCTGTAAGGCCTGTGTTGTGAGGAACTGGAGTAGTCTTGTATTTTTGTACTTGTATTAAAGGATTTGGACCACTGGCTGAGTGTTGGAAGTTATAGCACCACTCTAATCGGCCCTTGAATGCAAAGCCCCTTTTGGCATGTATCTAAGCAGACACTTGCAATAGTTGGAATTCCCGCAAATGTTTTTTACCAGGAGAATTTAGGACATGAATACCCTTTACTACAATGATTACTTAAAGTGTCTGTCTCCATATTCAGTCTCCTACAGGCTTCTGCGAGGGGATCTTTGCCTGGCTCCACCCACCTGTACCACCTTAACAATGGACGCTAACCCCAATCCTAACTCTTCCCCTTCCCCCAACCTTAACCCTACATCTTAAAGTCATTATAACCTTCCCATAACACTGCCATGACAGACTCAGACCCACAAACATTCAGAAACACTAACAAAGAACACTACATCTATCCCCTAACCTAACCCTTACACTTGCCCTAAAATATATAAACTCGCACACAAACACACAACACCTATCTTTCTCTCATCCCCAACTCTGACCCAAACTCATGCACACACACACACACACACATACACACACACACACACACACACACACACACACACACACACACACACACACACACACACACACACACACACACACACACACACACACACAAACACACACACACACACACACTGTCATGCTCTCATCCCCCCAACCCCACTTACCTGTAATGACATGCCATACCATTGACTTATCCATCATTCAGCCATCCATACCATCAACAATACATCACACCCCTTTCTTTGTCGGACAAATTTATGTCTGGTAAAACACAGAGGAATCATGTATATACTGTATATATATATATATATATATATATATATATATATATATATATGTGTGTGTGTGTGTGTGTGTGTGTGTGCCTGTCTGTCTATCTTTCTATCTATCTATCTATCTATCTATCTATCTATCTATCTCTCTATCTTTATCCACAACCCCTTTTCCCATATTTACACATGGGGTTGGGGTATCACTTCAATGGTGGCAATCATCGAAAGCCACATGAATACATGTACATGTATATATATCTATATGAATATGTGTGTATGTGTGTGTCTGTGTCTGTGTGTGTGTGTGTATAGATATATATATATATATATATATATATATATATATATATATATACACACACACACACACACACACACACACACACACACACACACACACACACACACACACACACACACACACACACACACACACACACACACACAGACACACACACACACACACACACACACACACACACACACACACACAGACACACACAAACGCGCGCGCGTGCACACACACACACACACACACACACACACACACACACACACACACACACACACACACACACACACACACACACACACACACACACACAAACACACACACCTCAGTTTAATTTCTTGAAACGTTTAGTAGATTTTTTACATACCTTGATGGGAATGGACCTCATTCTTAAGTAAGGGCATAATTAAATTTCATGAAATCAACATTGCTTCAATCTTTGATGTAAGGAAAATGTGCTCTTCTGAGCACTAGCAATGTGCCCAGAATTGCCTTATTCTGCAGTTCTTACGGGGTTACATGTATTAGTAGTATACTTAAAGAATGATTGTAAATTCTTTTTTTGTTAGTTCTGTTGCTCCTATTTTATTAGTCATCTTGTTCCTACTATTACTGGAACTGTCTGGGTATCTTTCTTCCATATTGCTCACATTTCTGATTGCAAATCCTGGTATTTGAAGACTTTGTGTCGCTCAGAATGTAATACACTATAATTGCTAGGTGCAGGAATTTCAGTGATTAATGTTACTTGTCTTTGTTTTTTTCTAGGGCTACTATATTTAGTTTTCTTGCATCTGTTTTTTAAACTGCTGGTAATGGGTGATCCTATGTGAGATAAATTTCATCATTATCGGTAATGCTTTGTGGTTCATGTTTTCAGTACTTCTTAGATACTCCTATATTGCAATGTTTGCACAATCCCCAAAGCAACAGTCTTGCCACATTATTACACCTTTTGGTATATATTGACCCTCAGCTGTAGGTATATCACACCCATCAGTGATATGTGTAACTGTTTCCAGTTCTGTTTTACAGAACTGTCATTCATGTATCTCTCCCATTTTTAATGGACTTTGTAAATCAAAGTGTACTTAGCCCACTACCTTGGGATGCCATTATTAAACTTTCAATGTGAAGTTGTTAAATCTCGCCGTTTATTCTCACTGATGGGTTCAGAGCCGATCCTCGGCTCCGACACGGCCAATAGCAAAGCTCAAGGTTTGCCAGTAGCTCGAGACCAAGCCCCTTATCCCACAATGCACTGCTTGAATTACCTCAGATCTAGTTTGCCGCAGCAAGAGAGATCTTGGTGATCCAGCTAGCTCGGACCATTTGTGAGAAAAATAACAGCAAGTTTATAAAAAACCTTTACTTTTTGTTACTAAAATAGTTGTGTGTTAATATCAGGTTGTTTATTAATATAATCTATAGTTTATGTAGTTTTAAACAGTTTAAATAGTTAGTGCCCTGTTGGCTTCTTGGTTTCTGTGGGCCTTTAGTCCTATTTACTCTTATTAGTCTTTCTAATAGTCAGGGTTCTTCTCTGCGGGCCTCTCAGCCCTATATTTGTAATCTGTAATCATATTGTTATAGTTAGTGCCCGGTTTGGGCTTAGTAGTTTGTTGATCTTTATAAGTGAGTAAGGACTTTTCTATCTTACGCTTTTCAGTTTACTGTTACTAACTAGAACCAGACAAGGAGATGGAAGTGAACAATAAAAAAAACAAAACCAAAGCCAATGTCCGCAGTGGAGAACCAAATAAGGGTCCAGACCAAGACTCAAGTCCAAAAGTTTAATGAAACAACCCACAAATGCTATACACACAAAATATGTTTTTGAAACGTCTTCTTCAGAGTGCAAACACCAAATAATAGTGAACTGCTCTTAAATAGATGTTCCAAACCAATTATCCAATAAAACCATGATCAATAAAACAATTTCAATCAATAAAACAATAAAACATAATTGACATCCAATCCAAAATAAAAGCACTAGTTGTATAAATTTAATATATGAATATCATGAAATTGTGGATATAAATATAAATATAATTATAACCACATCTATTGAACATTGTAAAATACCTTTTGTAAAAGTGTTCCTAAAAATCTTATAATATTATATTAAATATATTGACATAAATACAATGATTTTAAAACCTTATTAAAGGGTCATTACAACGAAATGTATACTTGTACTGCCATCTGGTTGCAATTTACAATTTAGCACTTCTCAATTCTAATACAGAAGCTATGGATAGCATGTCGTTAAGACCTGGCCTTTTGGTGGCTTCCAATATTATCTGCCAAAATAACTCTCTGTATTCAAGGTTCGTTTCCCACATACCACCCCTTACTTCTTTGGGGACCACTTCTATGACAAAAAAACTGAAGGAAGCTTGTGAACAAGTTAGTGTATGACGATAAAGTGCATTATTCATATTCTCCTTTTTAATATCTTAATAATGTTCATAAATCCTTAATTTAAGCTTCCTCTCAGTTTTACCTACATAAAATGACTTGCAGATAGAACAAAAAGCTAAATAGACCACCCCATTAGTATTACAGTTAGAAAAGGTGTTACCCTTAATGTGTCTATTCCTACTGGGTATGTGTATACTTGAACAATTGGCGACATATGGACATTGGGAGCAAAAATCATATTTAAAAGTCCTCACCCTTCTGGAGGAACATCCAACACTGGAACCACCCCCAAACTCAAAAAGTCTCTTAAAATTTTTGTCCATTCTATATATAAATCTTAATGGTTGACTAAATATTTCATTTAATTCAGAAATTTGTTTAAAATGGTCCCATTCCCTGGTGACCGCTTGTTTAATGTATCCTGAATCACCTGTATAGTCCATAATGTATGCTTCTTCACCAAAAGTGGTGGAGTTTTTTGACTTAATATAAGGGCTAGATACATCATCACAACCTCAAATGGGAGCAAACCTCCCTTTTCTACCCTCCAACACTTCCTTAGTAACCTCACAGATCAAATTTTCAGGATAACCTCTGTTTCTAAACATTTCTGTGATGAAGTCACAATCTTTTATAAATTTGTTATCTTGTGAGGTCATACGACTTATTCTTACTAGTTGCCCTTTAAATAAGTTCTTTTTTTGGAAATACGGATGACCACTACTAAAATGAAGGTACGAATTGGAAAATGTCTTTTTCCTAAATACCCTAGAAGAAAAGGAATGGTCCAATTTGGTCAAGGAAATGTCTAAGTATATCAATTCCTGACTATTAAAATTGTAGATAAAATCCAAAAATTCTGTGGTTCCCTTGAGGTATGTAAGAAATTCAAAAAATCTTTCTTGAGAATCATTCCAAAATATACATATGTCATCAAGAAAGCATTTGTACAAACTCCAACAACTGGAAAACTCAAAATTGATGACAAATAACTTCTCCCACCAGGTCAAAACAATGTTTGCATAAGTGGGGGCACACTTTGCCCCCATGGCCACTCCTCTTTCCTGTTTAAAAAAATCTCCCTCAAAATACATAAAATTGTTCTTAAGAACTGTTTCCATAAGCAGCAAACAGGTCCTAAAATCATTGGGAGTAAATTTTCCACTGTCCCTCATACATTACTGTTACTAACTATGTCGGATGAAAAGAAGAAATCCCATCCAAAATTGGGATTCAAAAAATGCCCAGATTGTGGGCAGAAAATGTCCATCACTGATGGACACATTCAATGTGTCTACTCTCTGGGGGCTAAACACCTCCAAGTCACTTGCAGCATTTGACATTCCTTTTCTTCAAGAGTCCTCTTGGAGAGAAGGAGGAAGCTAATAGACAGGGGATTGCTACAGCAATCCTTTTCTGAGGTTTTGAGTAGCCATGAGGGTACTAGCTCATCAGATCTTCAGACAAAGTGACAAAAAAGACAAAAATTTCAGAAGGAGGGTCATCGGTTCCACAAACCTTGGAACCGAGTGCACCTTTGATTTGGAGTCAGCTCTCAGTTTTGGAACCGGTCTCTGAAGTTCCTTCTTCCCCTCTGCTCCAGTCAGCACCTTCGGTGCATTCAGTTAAGTCCTCAGTCAGCCTTTCAGATTTGGACATGGATCGGCTAGTGCAGAAGCTTTTACGGGCACCAGGACTTGCCAAATTGTTGTCGGCCCCGACCAGCTCGTCGGTGCCGAAGACCATGGAACCGGATTTCTCTACTCTTCCTCCGAGCCGTACTGGACTCTCGGAGCCAAAGAAACTGAGCCGATGGTTGTCGAACCCTTGGAGCCGATACCCACACCGGTGTTATCGGCTCCATCTATTAGGATGTCCTCGGTGCCGACCGAGGGCTCTAGGAGCCGACGCTCTCCTGTTGGGTCCGGGGAGGATAGTCAAACCGATTTGCGGTGCCACCTCTTCCTCTCGGGGCTTCAGCTCAGATGAGCCTGGCTCCTACCTTGGGCTCGGAGCCCAGGGTTTTGGTGCGGGAGGATCGGACGGTACTGTCGGGTCCGTCCACTCCTTCTCATCGGAGCCATGGTGCCTTTGATGCTATGAGGAGAGTTTTGTCTTCAAAGACAACATCAGCATCGGTTCAGCCTTCCCTCTCCCCTCAAGCTCATGTGTCTGCTTCTTCATCTACCGGTCCCTCTAAGCGTAGAGACCCCGTGCCTCAAGTACCCCCACAGGGCATCCCCTACTCTTCTGAGACCTCCCCAGATCCCCGCACTGTGGACATGCCCAGGAAGAGACTGTGCAGTAGGAGGCACTTAGACTCCCCACAGGAGTCTTTGACATCTGACAGACTTAGATGAGTCAGAAGGGTCCCCTCGATCCCCCTCTGAGGATATCTCCTTTGCAGAGATATTAGAGATCCTTAGTCAGAGGGGCGATTGTCAGTCCAAGACCCCTACTGAGGATGAGTCCATGCTCTTGAAGGGCTTTTGGGTCTCAACCTTCCACTTCTTGGGTGTCTCCGCCTTATGACGAGCTCATGGAACTGATTTCTCGTAAGGCATGGGAGTCACCGGAGGCCATGGAACCTGTTCCTCGTAAGCCCAATAAATTCATGTCTGCCCCAGAGGACAAGCCATTTTTGACAAAGGGCATGCCTGTTGATGCCATGGTGGTAGCTGCAGCCACCAAAAAGGAAGTATCTGAGACATCCACCTCTATCCATCCCCCTAACAGAGATTCTAGAGTCATGGATAGATATGGGAAGCGCATGTTTAGTTCAGCGACTTTTTCTCTGTGATCACTGAACTACTTAACCTACTTTACGAGACTACAGAGAGATCTCCTGAAAGAGCTAGGAGATAGTCCCCAGGGTACGGTAGCTGCAGGGGTGGCCAACAAAGTCAACGCCCAGCTCGCTACCCTAAACTCAGTGGTAAACTCGTCCATGCATCTCATATACTGTACAGCTGATGGTTTGAGTAGAGCTGCTAGTTTGGGCATTGCTCTTTGAAGACAAGCCTGGATGCATCTCTGTTCCATTGCGGAACCCTTTAAGTCTCCCTTTATTAATACTCCATTCAATGGCTCATCACTGTTTGGGCCCAAAGTAAAGGAAACTTTAACCTGGTGTAATAGGAAGACAAGACCTTATCTGCCATTGGAGTCTGTTTTTCGACCCCTACTCGGCCCTACCCCAAGGGCCCTAAGGGAGGGAAAATGTGGTTCTGAAAAGCACAGGGAGCCTTTTAGGACACACGTGGAGAAACCCCCTCTAGAGGCAGAGGAGTGGGCTATAACGAAAGACGCTGCCCCCGCGGCAGAGGGGGTCCACAGCAACAGGGTGACAGGGGTCAGTTCTCCAGTCAACCTTATCAGTGCCCCTGAAAGGGGGCCCAACCGTTCGGCTCTGGAGGCAGTCGGGGGTCGCTTGTCTTTGTACCCAGAAGCCTGGCTAAACATAACATCAGATACTTGGGTACAAAGCATCATTTCCAGAGGATATTTCATACCGTTCTCTTCCCCTCCCATTCCTGTAAAGAGAATCCCAGATGTTCCACCCAATCTCAGGGAACAAGCAATTGTAGAGGTCCACAGATTGCGAGAAAAAAGAGTCATCCAACCAGTCCCAGCAGACCAAGTTGGATTCGGAACTTACTCAAGTTTCTTTTTGGTACCAAAGAAAACAGGGGACTGGAGACCTATCTTGGACCTCAGCAGACTCAACCAGTTCATGAAGAAAGAGAAGTTCTGAATGGTCACACTTCAGTCCATTCTTCCCTTCCTAGGGAAAGGCGATTGGATGTGCTCAATAGATCTCAAGGACACATACTATCACCTAAAGATGAACAGACGCTCCAGAGATCATCTGCACTTCCGGCTGGGAGCCAATCATTACCAGTTCTAGCCCTGCCCTTTGGTCTCACTACAGCCCCCAGAGTGTTCACCAAATGCATGGTAGTAGTCATGGCTCACCTGAGAGGTCTAGGATTCCAGGTGTTTCCATACCTAGACGATTGGCTCCTCACCACTGCCACCAAGCATCAATTGACTCAGGCAACACAATACACTCTGACACTCTGCCATCAATTAGGCATTACAATCAACTTCGAAAAGTCTGCCTTATCGCCATCGCAGCAGACCATTTTTATAGGAGCAGAGTTAGATACCTCAACTACCACTCTACGTCTCCCTGTCGAAAGAGTCTCTCTTCTCCACCAAAATGTCAGCTCACTGGTGTCAAAGAACAAAGCTACAGCAGCAGAGGTATTGAAGGTGCTAGGTTTGATGGCGGCAGCAATCCTGGCTATACCACTCGCAAGGATGCATATGCAAATTCCTCAATGGCTCCTCCACGCTCAGTGGTCTTACCTCAAACTACCGATGCACCACATGATTCTCATCACGGATTCTTGCAGGAGAGATCTTCGGTGGTGGTTGACATCTCTTCATGTCACAATCGGAAGACCCTTTGCCTCCCCCCAGTAGCTACTGTGACCACGGACGCTTCCCTGATAGGGTGGGGGGCATTTTCAGGGAACGACTGCCCAAGGCACATGGTCAGATCAAGAATCACATCTGCACATCAATGTTCTAGAGTTAAGAGTGTGCTTCTGGCATTGCAGTACTTTCAGGACTCTCTCCCTCTAGGAACTATTGCAATTCAGACTGACAACATGTCAGTAGTCTGGTACTTGAACAAGCAAGGCAGAACCAAGTCTTACCCCCTTTGTCGGGAAGCCCTCAGGGTCTGGCAATGGGCAGTGTTGTCCCAGCATTTTTTGTTAGCAACGCACATCTTGGGAAAATCCATCGTGATAGTGGACAAGCTAAGTAGGGCGATATTGCTCCCTCATGATTGGTCTCTCAAACAACAGGTTGCAGAGTTGATTTTCCACAAATGGGGCCAGCCTTGCTGTGACCTTTTTGCCAGCCACATCAATTCAAAATGCAGAAGCTACTTTGCCCTAATACCACCCCCCGGTCATCCCCCGAGAGATGCACTTTTACACGATTGGCCCCCGGGTCTCCTTTATATATTTCTACCCTACCCATTAATACCCAGATTTTTACAGAAAGCAAAATCGCTGGGAAGGACTGTTATACTCATAGCCCCCTACTGGCCTCGACAGATTTGGTTTCCATTTCTCCACCATCATCTGTTGGAAGATCCATGGATCCTGGACCCAGTTCCAGACCTTCTGGCGCACCCGTCAGGGGCCTTCATCCTTCACTGCAGTCCTGGAAACCGACTGCTTGGCTAATCCACTTCCCCTAATTGTCAGGCTTCATTCAATTTCAGAAGATACAAGACAAATTCTCTTGTCTTCTCACAAGCCATCTACCAGGAAATTATATGGCAGTAAATGGAAAAGGTTCTCAATTTGGGCCAACATGCAGAACATTGACCCTTTCCAAGCTCTGCTATCTTCTATCTTAGAATTTTTGACAAAAATTTTTAAGGAAGGGGCAGCAGCTGCTACAGTTCGATTTCAGTTAGCTGCCATCTCAAATTTTCACCTTGGGTTTGGTGGCTCAAATGTTATGGGCCATAAATTGTCTAAGACTTTTCTTAAAGGCATTCTTCATATGAGACCTCCAATCAAAATTCCCTATTCTCCCTGGAATTTAAACCTTATGTTGTATCAAATTATTCTTCCTCCCTTTGAACCAGCATCTTCTTGTGATCTCAAATTTTTATCCTGGAAAACAATATTTCTTGTGGCCATTACTTCTGTCCACAGAGTGTCAGAACCTCAAGCATTATCTATCAGACCACCCTACATGATTTTCCATGCTGATAGAGTATCTCTCAGAACAAACCCCTCATTTTTACCTAAAGTCTACTCTGAGTCAAATATCAATCAGGTCATTGAGCTGCCAGTCTTTTTCCCCAACCACTCTAGCAAATTGGAATACATGCTGCACAAACTTGATGTACACAGACAGCTCAGATTTTATCTTGACAGAACTAAGGATATTAGAAAATCAGACCGACTATTTGTATCCTTCTCAGAAGCAAGAAAAGTCAATCCAGTGGCTAAAACCACTTTATCTAAATGGTTATCCGATTGTATATCCTTTGTTTATGAAAATGCGTGCATGCCATTAACACACAAACCTAAGGCTCATTCTACCAGAGCCAACTCTACGTCTTCTGCTTTTCAAGCTAAATTGCCCCTTGACAATATTTGCACTGCATCCACTTGGTCTAAGCCTCATACCTTTATCACACATTACAAAGTAGATAAGGCTTCAAGGGACAGGTCTTCCTTTGGTTCTACGGTACTGAAGAACATACTCCCATGAGCCACCCAGGGTTGAGGTTGCTAGGGATGCTACCCATCAGTGAGAATAAATGGCAAGATTTAACAACTTCACATATAGAAGTTATGTACTTACCATAATGTTCCATGTGAGTTGTTTATCTCACCTTTATTCTCACGTCCCTCCCTCCTTCCCCCTCCTGGCTGACTGTTGACTTAGAGGCTAGGACCATCCTGGTTATTCAATATTTCTTCTTCCCCTTTGGAAAGTGTTCTTGGTAAAAATACATATACAATAATATGTTTGTGTGTATATATATATATATATATATATATATATATGTATATATATATATATATATATATATCTATATATATATATATATATATATATATATATATATATATATACTGTTACTCGCAGCAAACAAGATCTGAGGTAATTCCAGCAGTGCATTGTGGGATAAGGGGCTTGGTCTCGAGCTACTGGCAAACGTTGAGCTTTGCTATCGGCTGTGTCGGAGCCGAGGATCAGCTCCAAACCCATTAGTGAGAATAAAGGTGAGATAAACAACTCACGTGGAACGTTATGGTAAGTACATAACTTCTATTTGTTTGGTTTCAGTTCGCCTCTCTGTAACCATTCCTATTTTAAATCTTGGTCAGAGTTTAAGGCTCAAAGTTGGTCTGTCTCCAGTTACTTAATGACTTGTATACCTTTTTACCACACAATAAATGAACCTTATTTTAAACTCTGTAATACTTTTTGTTTATCTTATTTCTAATGGTAAGGATTTGCACCCTTTTCCTGCTCTATATTGAAAGTATTTGCTTCCAGCCTTTCTATGCATCACCTTAATATTTACTAAGAACTTATTTCTAGTGCATTTATCATGCTGAAGAAAATTAACACTCAATAAACAGATCAGGATGAGACAATCATTTATAAATCTATATAACATTGCACCTTAAATGTCTGGTAGGCCTCTAATTTTCCTTGTAAAAAACTTCTGGACCCTTTTAATTCACAAAGATATAGGGACTCCCAGCCTTGTTGCATTGTATAACATATGTATAGTATGACTTTTATGCTGTCCACCACATTTACATTCCAAACTGAATTGATACTCCCATTTGGCCTTCCTGATTTTCCATCTAAGATCTAATGCAACTTTCTTAAAAGAAGTTTATTAAATTCAGATTGAGTTTGCCTTAGTACTTTTTTTCCCTTAAACACTTCCTTATTATAGAGTAAAACAATGCACACTATTCACTTTTGATGTCTGGACACTTTTCTTGCAGAAACAAACCTTTCCACAGAGAGATTTATTTTCTTGTAAAAAATTAATCCACATCTCTTCTAGTAATAAACCACTAAACTCATCTCTCCATTTCCAGTAATTTGTAGATAGAAAATCAGCTTTGTTGTAGTTTTTACACAGATACCAGCTAAACTTTCTTAGTGGAGATTTCATTTAACTACACAATGGTCAGGGGCACCTACAGGATTTAAAACAACTGTAACCTAACATTAAGCTCTTGAGATGTTATCACATTGAAAAAACTTGTTTCCTCTTGTTGCCTTATGTACATGTTGGAATGCACCTAACTCTGTAATCAGAATCAGAGGTTGTTCCAGAAGATATCAATACTTGCCACTATATTTGTGGACTTTCCAGTTTCTTTTACTTTTGTAATGATCCTCTTCTTTATTTTCTTTCTTGGCACTTTCTGTTGCTGTCTGATTTTGTCTGCTTCTGGTTTGATTCCAATTCTTGCTTTATCTAAGCAAAGATGTGATTCATAGAATAGTACTAGGCTAACTGCCCTTGTGAGCCATTTTAAGCCTAGCCAATTATCCCTTGTGAGACTGAAACCCTGCACCTTGTGTTTGTAAGGCAAACACCTTAACCATTAGGCTACCCTCCCAACCAAAAATAATCAGCCCTGCCAAGTCTCAAACCCAAGACCTTGGACACTATAGTCAGAGAAATGTACCAGTACACCATTCAAGCTGTATACACTATTCAAGCTGTATACACACTCACGCACGCACGCACACACACACACACACACACACACACACACACACACACACACACACACACACACACACACACATATATCTCTATATATCTGTACAAACACACACACACACACACACACACACACACACACACACACACACACACACACACACACACACACACACACACACACACATATATGTATGGTTCTATTTCATATGATTGAACTAATTTAATGTCAAATTGAAAACACAGACAAAAAAGTTTGAACATACACAGTACTGAAAAGAAAATATTGAATGAAATAATATCGAGAAAGGAAAACTATTTCCTCTCCTGATGTTAACTATAAAACCTTCCATAATGCTTGCCTCAAATTCATCTGAATAGTGGCAGTGTTGCAGGAACGTTTTTATGAAGGTAAGGTTTAGGATTAGGGTTGAGGGAAGGGCAGCATTAGGGTTAGAGTTAGCATCCAATACTAAAGAGGGTAGGGGGTGGAGGTAAGATTTCTGGATCAGAGTATTTATGCCATTACATATAAGTTTGATGCAGACATGGTATTATTTCTCAGTTATCCTTGGTATTGTGTGGCATTTCTACTGTGTTGGCCAAATTAATAGAAATCGGAATTTTTATTGTTTTTATTTTTGTTTTTATTGTTGTTTCTCCATATATCTTTATACGAATATATGAAATGACAAACAATATAATTCATGTTATATGAGAAAATGTTCTAATGCAATGTTCTAATATTTTGTGAATGACATTTTTTAACTTGTTGAGGCATAACACAAACAGGTTCATGTCAATGTTCAGTCACAGAAGCATTGCATGCGCAAGATGAAATGAGTTCTTCAGTCAGTTGCTGCTTGATTGCTGTGGTTTTTTTCTTCATTTCTGACTTAACAATAGCTCACAAGTTCTGTATTGGATTCATATCTGGGCTGTTACATGGCCATGGTAACACTTCAATGCCATGGACCTCAAGGAAACTTGTCATTTGTTGACCTTTATGACATGGAGCACCATCTTGCATAAAGATGAAGTCCCCTGTTCCAGTAAACCTTTCTTCTTTGCCCAATAGCACAGCTGAGGGAGCAGACTTTGCAGCAGTGTGGTTCTGTACTGCTCCTGTTTCATGTTTCCCTGAACAGTGTAGAGCTGACCTGTTCCGAAGATGCCCATAATGCCTCACACCATCACTTGAGTGGGGTGCTTGACACACTGAACTATACAATCATTCCTCATCTGCTCTCTAGATTGTCATCTGACATATTGTACTTGCCGATCTGAACACTGCATTATGCTTTCATTACTAAAAATAACCCATTCCCAGTCTTCTTTTGACCAATTTTGAAACTCTTTCACCCAGCACAGTCTTTTTGCCTTCATTTCGTTGGACAATTTCTGTTTCTTCAGAGGTCTTCAAGCTCGAAGCCCAGCATCCAGAAATCTCCATTAAACAGTTCTGGAACTCACTGTAACACCCTGTTGTTCCAGCATCTCATGCAGCTGTCTGCTAGATGCCTTGGGATTCTTATGGCATTCTCTGATCAGATTTGAATTATCCCAAGAGTTGTGGCCTTCTCTGACCACATCTTACAGAATGTCTGGGCGACAGCCATTCACCGGTATTCAGTTTCTTCTTAACTCAGCTGATAGACAGCTGACTAACTCCGACCTTCTTGGCAATTTTTGATCCAG
This sequence comes from Protopterus annectens, assembly GCF_019279795.1. Classification (NCBI taxonomy): domain Eukaryota; kingdom Metazoa; phylum Chordata; order Ceratodontiformes; family Protopteridae; genus Protopterus; species Protopterus annectens. The sequence goes on from NC_056728.1 coordinate 1,774,671,290, forward strand.
GAACACCTTCTCAACTTTTACATGCTTTTGTGGTGTTAAGTCAGCCAATTTACCCATTTTTAAGACTATGGAGCCACGTCATTATGATGTAATTTCTCCTTAAGTAGGAAAGTAACATGTAGTAATTTCATGCTAAACAGCTTTTCCTTAAAGAATTAGCAAACTGAAATGATTTTGTGAATTTCTGAACAAGCCAGACTGAAAATCACTAAAGAAACTAAGAAATTTCCATTATCTGTTGATATTTCTATTACTCTGGCCAAAGCTGTAAGTTCATAACTGGATTTGTACTCTCTAATGGTATGTTTAAATGCCTTGCTTACTGGTTTCCGATCACATATATATTGCAGAAGACAGGAGTTATTTAAAAAGAATTGTCATTATTCTTCTTATACAGTAATTTCAACAAATAAGCTTATGTTTTCATAGATGGTACAAGACTACTGAGTCTTTTGACCATTCATGCCTTGCCTGTACCCTCCATCAGACTACACCACCTTTCTTCAGAAGGGCAATGCCAATCAGTCCTGGAGTAAACTTATGGTTATCCTTCCAGTTATTAGTTTATGTTTGAAGGAAGATAGTGATCTGGACTGCTTAACATTCAGAGGAAATTTATTTCAAAGACTTGGGAGGCACTGGGTTATAAACCTGCCCCTCTACCATGTTTTATTAATCTGTTGGTGAATATTCAGCATCCTGATTCTAGTGTTGGTGGAGATCTTTGACTTGATGAGAAATGTGAGGTCCAGGAAAATCAGATCTCTAATGGTGTGGTAAGCAAGACAAAGATCTCCCCCTCAAAAGCCAGTAAGAAACTGAATATAGGGATAGAGATTCCAGCCTATCTTAGCAGAGCAGGGATTTTAGACCTGCAATCTTTTTGGTTAGGGATCTTTGGGGTCTTTCTAATTGTTTGATTTGTTTAGTGAGATACATTCCAAAGAAGAATTTTACTCAATAGCTGACCTGATAAATTATCAGTGCTGAGTATATGTGAATGATTACAACTTAACACATTGATGATATTCCTTTGAAATTTAGCTAGGCTAAATAAAAGGATTTCCTGATAACCATTGTTACATGATCAAAAGTGAGGGAACTATCAACTCAAGTATCTAGGTACCTGGTTACATTTTGTCTTGTAGTGGTGTGTTCTTTATACAGTAGGATGATGGAAGGGTTTGTCTACCAAAAGTCATGATCCATCACTTTTTTTAGCATTTAGTTTGAACTTGTTGTTAGTATTCTAAGAGTTTACAGGGGAGAGTTCATTCTGAAAGGTTTGGGTGTCATAGAATGACTTAACAACAACCCCAGTTTGCAGTCATATGCAAACTTTGCTGAGCAGTGGTCTTGTGTCTCTACTTGGAAATTTGAGAAGTAAATGTCAAAAAGGAGAGGTCCCAGCACTGAGCCCAGAGGGACATCATTGGTCACTTCATACTTTGTGATAAGGCACCTGCAACTCATGCTGTCTGGGTTTTGTCTTCAGCCAGTTTATTACTCTTACCACATATGAGGTGATTTTCAAAGCATTTAGCTTTCGTATAAGGCCAGCATGTGGACTGGTGCTGATGGCCTTTACCAGGTCAAGATACATCACTTGCACTGCAAGGTCACCATCTACAGCCACTGTAACCCTTTCAAAGAAGTTTACCAGATTATATAGATAAGGTCTACATTTCACAAAGCCAAACTATTTTGGGGAGTCTAGTCTAATAAGATTCTTGATATTGCAGTTTATGACGTCAGTTATAACACATTTCATGGGTTTCAGATGAGTCTTGTAAGGCTGATAGGTATGTAATTACCTAAGCCAATTTTAAGGCAACCCTTAATGGAGAGGCATCACATGGCAGTGTGCCACTGCATCAATCCACAACCTCTTTTTCCCATTTTTGCACATGGGGTCGAGGTGTCACTTCAGCAGTGTCAATCAGCTAGAGCCAAGGTTTACACCATAGGATCTAAACAATTAGCTAAACATAGATTAAACAGTTAAAGGAGTGTGTCTGCAACTGCATGTGTAACACTATTAATTAAACAATAAGGTATATTGCAAGGTTCCATGTAGGATGTATTTTGGCCATCATTAATACTTTCAGTAGATGATCTTTTAGAGATATTTGGGGACTAAAGGATTCAAATATGTAGGTGTTTTGAAAAGAAATCTCAAGGGTGAAGCTGGGACTAAATTTGTTTGCAAGGGCATTGGTAACGTTTATTGTGTCAGAATAGGTGTCATTATGAATATGTTCAGAGCAATGTAAGGTATTGTTTTTTAGTTTTATATCATAGCTAAAGGAGGATTTATGATTATCTTTGGCTTCAGAGACCACTCAAGTTGATGGGCTCCTCTAGTGGACCTGATATTGTTCTTCAATTTTTGTAATGCTTTTTTATTATCCTTGAGAAAATGGATTTGGGTCTACTAAATAATTTAAGGAGTTTCTTTCTTTTGTTATATAGTTTATTTATTGTGGTAGATCACTATAGGTTCATAGGTTCATAGGCAAGTACCAGGCTGGCTGCCCTTGTGGACTATTTTAAGCCTAGCTAATTTCCCATTTTGCACTCAAATTAACTTATCCTATTTGGTTAGAGACTGCCCTTACCCATCTCATAGTCAATAATTATATATTACCCCTAATTAGAATAACTAGGATCATACCATAGAAAATGTGACAGGACTCATGCATAGGAAAAAGTATTTAGGAGCTGCCTCTGTTCATTATTAGTAAATGGGGCAGTCCTGGGGCAAAATTTCTGTTTCTCATCCATAAATCCGAGCTACATTTGACTATGGATGAAAATGAACTTTGTTTTATGTGGATGGGAAGTCAGTTCCAGAGCAGCAGTATTCTCAGTGAGATATACCTGTCTCTTCAAACCATTCTGCTGACATTACAGAAGAGGATTAGATGCTTAGAACAAGTATTTCTGATATTATTTGACTTGTTGAGGTGCAGTAAGTCCATCAGTAATGAGTTGGTTGATGCTCTGTATGCTAGACACAGGTCACCTCTGAGTAGTCTGTAGGATTCTGAGTATAGTGATAGGGCTTTGAGTCGGTCCATGTAGGACATGTTGTTTAGGCCTTATATCCTTTTAGTAAGGTATCTCTGTGAGTGTTCCGGTTGTTGCATGTGTCTGAACAGATACATGCAAAAGAGGACATTATATTCAATAACTGGCCTAAAGAGGGCTGAGTAAAAGGTGGCAATGACATCCACAGATCTAGACACAATCCCTTGTTTATAACATATGCAGACTTTCTTTCAACAATGGACACATGTTGATCAAAAGTTAGGTCATAGTCCACATAAGTTCCCAAATCCTGAACAACTGTGTCATCTCTTAAGGGTGTATCGTTAATGTGGTATTTCTCCTGGATAGATTACTCCCTAAAGGATTTAATAATGCATTTTTGACATTTAGTTTCAGTTCATGATTTTGGCACCAGTTATTTATTTGGGACAAACCTTCCTGCAGAAATGGCTAAGTCATTTGGGGATTTAATGACTGCTTCTAGTTTGCAGTCATCTGCAAACTTAGTCAGCCAGAACACTTTGGTACTGGTTTTTACTTCAGAAAAGTAGATGCCAAACAGGAGAGATCCTAGCACAGAACCCTGAATGATTCCACTTGCAAATGGTCTCTTTGTGGAGATAACTTCCACTGTTTTGATTTATTTCTTGCATGCTATCTGTGAACCAGTTGGCAATACAGCAGGTGACATAAGAGTTTATTCCCAGTTTATTTAGCTTTGCTGCTATGCCTGAGTGAGGCATTGTGTCAAAAGCTTTGGCCAGGTTGAAGTATGCAATCTGTGCAATTTTGCCTTCATCCATTGTTTTGGAGACATTTTCAAAAAAAAAAGACACCAGGTTGAGTAATCATATGACCTGCCACTAATAATTCTAAACTGAAAAGGGTCCGGTGTTTGGAGATGTCCTGTGTCTTGACTGATTAGTTCCATGTTAAGTCTTTCCATTGCTTTGCATATGAGGCTGATCAGACTTATGGGTTTGTAATTACCTGGGCCTACAGAAGGTTCTCCCTTATGCAGGGGAATAACTGTAGCTGTTCTCCATTCACTTAGTATAAAACCTGTATGGAGACTAAGACTGAACAGAGTTGTTAGGGTGATTTGTGAGTTTCCACTGATACTTAGCTCTGGTAGGGATTGCTAGAGATATGTATTTATGCATTTTTCTAAATGGGTGAAGAATTCCTAAGCTGAGCTTGCTTCTATGTCAAGGTTAGGAGACGTGCAGTCATATGTCAGTTTTAATTTTTGTTTCACAGATGGGTTGAAACTAGCATGTTTTTATTCCTTAAATTCTGAGAGATTTGATATTGAAGCTCTTGGGAGTTTACAGGAGAAGGTCATAAGTTTAAGGCCATACTTCACTGTGGAATACGATGCTAGAAAGTTGTGCAAGAGGCAGCCATATTTGTAAGAATCATGTCAAGAATGGTGTGTTCTCTAGTAGGTTTAATGTCCCGAGGAAATTTTTGTTTATTAAGTTTAGGAATTTGTGGGGTTATCCTACAGTGTATGTATAAGTCTCCCAGTTTATCGAAGGTTTGTTACTGTCACCTAAAATAAAGATGTTCTTAATAACATGGAGATAATTTAGAAAGTGTTCTGCAATAAGCTATTAATTTATATTTAATCATATCTTGTTTGATCTATAGTTCATTGAGTTCACTTTTTTTTAGTCCCAATGGATTTGCCTAGAGATAATTTTTTCCTTAAGAAATATGGAAACTCTACCAGAATTACCATTGGGTCTGTTGGCTTGAAAAGCACAAAACCCTTATATAAATGGGTGTGGTGTTTATATTTCAACCAACGTTCAGAAACTATGCCAGTATGAAAATCTTGCAAATGCGGCAGTGCCTCAAGATCAGTCAGTTTTTTTGTTTAGACTTCTGGCATTGAGAAGACCATCTTAATGTGATCCAGTTTTGGGAATGATATGTTAGTTATTCTGGAATGCCCACCCGTTGTACTCTGCTTGTAAATGGGACTGAGGGCAACAATGGCTTTAGCCACTATACAAAAGCCTTAAAATGAGAGTTGCAAGCCACTGTTAATAAAGCAGCCTGGATCATCAAGAGTCTCATCCTATGCTAAAACATACTGGATCTCCTTGGAATAACTCAAGACACTTTATCAATTATTAAGGCCAATTATCTTTTCTTTGTATCTAGACATCATTTGAAATGAAGGAAGAATTCCACTCAGGACTAGTGCCTTATTTGTATTTATAGCATGCATGAAAAGTTCAACTTTATCTCTCTACATATGTCTCAGGGTTTTACATCTCATGTTGTTCACTCCCACATGTGCCATTGGCATATTATAGCTCTAGTTGTGAGGAGTTATGGTTCTTAGGACCCTTGTAATGTCAAACGTCCTTGCACCTGAAAAACAGCTCCCTATAATCCTCTCCTTGTCCAGCCATGTGAGAGATGAATCAGTGTGCCTCACAACAGAGTTACCTGTCACTAAAACATTTCTATCAATGCTGTTGTTCACAGTGACAGATGTGGAGTGCTTTTTTTCTCACATTGACTCTACACAGGAATTATGCATTAGGCTGATAAGTTGCCTGATTTTTGCTTAGATGTCATTTTCTTATTTCTATGAGGCTTTTGAATTACTGTTTTATATCCTCAGCGTAAGACATTTTGGTGTACAAGAGAATGTAGTATGGGCATATGAAGCACACAGAGAAGGTGTTTGAATGGTGAGATAAACTCAATTTATCACAATATCTATGGTGGATAGATACTGCTAGCATAATGTATTTATTCATGATGAATTAAAATACAGGGGATAATTAAGAAGCAGGGGTGTAGATTATGAATTAGTTTGTATGGTAGTACATGCCAGTTATGCTTATCCATGAAGTTGAGGAATAGCAAAAAATTGGATTTTTAATAATCTTGACATTCAGTGGATTTTTGTGAATAGGGAGCCTTGTGTTAAGACAGAATGGGATAGCAACATGATTTGATATTTTTTTATTTTATTTTATTTTATAACCAGAAAAGCAGTGTTGTAGGATGGAGTAGGTGGAGGCAGTAGACAATTTGTGTTTAAAAAGTCAAGGATTCTCTGTACATACTTGTTAATGGTACTAGAAGTTGATTATTTGAAAGGCAAAGCCTATCTTAATAAGGATATTAGGTTTGATAGGTAGCTTTTTAAGTTGACTGAGATTGCCAGAATGATCAGTCAAGGAACTGGAAGGGGGCCTTTATACAGCTATAATGTAGAAAACAGTTTTGTTGAGATGCACTATAATCTCTAAAAGTTATAGACTGTGTATTTCATTACCTAATGGTAAGTATTAGTTTTACTAATAAAATGGACATCCTCCACAATTCCCAGTAGGCTTGAATGATCACAGCCACTATAGTTTACATAATGGCAGACAATTGCTATGGATAACCAGCAGATCCAAATGATCACTACTGCTATAGTTTATACAGTGGCAGGGAATTCCAGAATTTAACTAAAATGACTTTTTTAGTTGTCCTCTTTGTACTCAACAATTAGGGGTGACATGTATATATTACATTATTGCATTATTTCATATACACACACACACACACACACACACACACACACACACACATGCCTACACACACACACACACACACACACACACACACACACACACACACACACACACACACACACACACATATTAATGATGGGCTTGTTACTGTAAATGAATCTTATTCCATAACACTGAAGATGGATAATGCAGTCATTGTGTTTTTTTAATACTACTGCTATCTCCATAATTTGAAGTTAGTTACCTCAATGATATATTCCAGGACTAGATATTAAAAAAAATGTATACAAAAGACAGGGCTCGCCTTTAAATGCCCTATAAGAAACAAAATATTATGACATTACCCAAAGCTTTTCTGAATAGTTTAAGTTTTCCATTCATGTAATTTTTCTGTGATAAAGCACTGCATTTCTTAAAGTTGGTTTTAGGTGGCTTATTCAAGGACTACATTTTTTTACAATAAACTTGAACATATATATATATATATATATATATATATATATATATATATATATATATATATATATATGTGTGTGTGTGTGTGTGTATGAGTGTGCCTAGAAATATAATAAGTGCTTGTTTAACCTCCAGTGGATATAAGTAAACCAGAGTATGATTTTTCCTATTATCTGCTTTCAAGACTTCTGAAATTAAAATATAACCATATATCTGAGCTCTATTACTTTGGTTTTATACCTGGAGTTGGTCAGCATGGGGAAACACTATCTCAGTCTATTTAGTAAGAGAAGCATTTTTTGCCATATTTTTTCTGACCACACTTCAAACCAGCATTTCATATCATCAGCAGTATTAATGCCTTCAACTCCTGCATTTGTTTGCACAAGAAGCTCTTTAATGCTCTTTGTGTCAGTACTGAGAAAATACCTGGTACATGTCTGAGGAATCTTTGCATTCCTATGGGTATATTAAATGTACACAGACTGGAATATTCCTCATTAAACCTGATTTAACAAAATACATGTTTAGCATAAAGTATAGAAATATTTTGCATTTGGAATGACAGTAACCATTTCTGTTGTATGAAGTAAATGCTGATCCTTCTTTACAATTTGAGTCAAGTCTTTCAGAGCTATACATATTCAAATTTTGGCTGCAACAATATTATCCATGCATTCAGAAGGCTAAATATACTTTTGCACACACGCCAGTCTCCAGTGAGCAACTCCCTTTACATTTTTCATTCAGTACTGCTGTAATTTTCCTTAGAGAGTGCATGGATAGTAACATGATAGGATTTTCTCAATATGATGATTTTTTTTGGTGAACTATCCATATTAATAGATCTTCAATATCCTGAAGAACATTAGTACTCTTTACATTTATATCATGAATTATTTTCACCATAACACGCATCTGGTAAATTAAATAAACTAGTAGAGAAGGAGGGTCCTTCCCAAGTCTGTAAACGTGAATTTTATATACCTTCTTATATTCATAATTAAGCAATTTCTGGCCTAGTGATAAATGCTTGAGCATATATTGTATTATACCATGACCGCCGAAAAACGTGCACGCTGATTGGCCAGCGTGCCCATTGTAAATCGAGTTATACTAATGGAAAAAGGTCCGGTCGCCCGGACTTTTTTCCATTAGTATAACACGTTTTTTTAAAACACTGTCTCGCTATGTTAAATGGGTTTAACATAGCGAGACAGCTTTAAAATAAGCAACGGACATCTCCGCAGGCGCGCAGTACATCAGAACTGCCGCGGATGCCAGACATCTGTGGAAGGGCAGTAAACAGGCATTATACTATGCCATTATTTAAGAAAAGTAATAGTTTCTTTTCTTAAATAATGTCATGGTATAATAGCAATAACCCACTTCTGGGTGTGGGTAATGCTAAATTTACCCACGGTTGGCTTTGTTTGGTCCCTCGGGCTTCGTCCTCGGGACCAAACCACGCCAACCGTGGGTAAATTTAGCATTACCCACACCCAGGCGTGGGTTATTGCTATATCACACTCCACTCTAGAGTCTACCTGACACACTACAATCTTTTTGCTCTGATTTATAATGCTCTTCTTGTTTCAGATTATTAGGTTTTATGTTCTTGCACAGCATTCAGTTTTCAACTAATGAACACATTATTTTTATGACATTGTTATGAAATATCCATTGTTCTTGGTTTCAGATTAGTTACTTATATTTTATGCATTTCAGCAAACTAATTTCTTCAGACACATCTTTTATATAACTGATCCAGAGCAGGACATTTTCTTTTACCATGCTTATAGCAACATTTCACACTGTACTTATCAGTGATGTACATTTTACCCTTTATCATAGTTTCATAGTTTCATAGTTTGGTGCTAGGCTATCTGCCCTGGGGCATTTATAAGCCTAGCCATAGTGATGTGGCTTTCGCCACCCCATGTAATGGTACAGACGTGTACAGAATAGATTTAGAATACTGTCTCTGTCTAGTAGTGACACAGTGAAGACCCCCTTACATAACAGAATTAGTTTACTGTGCCTCTGCCTAGTAGTGACACAGAGATGACCCCTGGGGTAAACCTACGATCTCCCATCCACTCGTCAAGATTTCTCTTGAAGAGAGTCAGCGAGGGGCTCTGCCTAACATAAACTGGGATTCTGTTCCAGAGTATGGGAAGCCTCTGAGTTATGAATCTGTCCCTCCAGCATGTCCTATTCATATTTGTGCTGAGGTTCAAATCTTTAGCTCTCGTGGTTCTGATGGATTTGGATTTTTTGAGGTGGAGCATGTCCATCAATTACTGATTGGACATGGCCTTGTACGTCAGGCACAGATCACCTCTGAGTAGGCGGTATGCTACTGAATAGAGTTGGAGTTTCTTTAGTCTGGCAGCATATGACATATGTTGGAGACCCTTGATCCTTCTGGTGAGGTACTTTTGGGGTCTCTCTAGCTGTTGCAAGTGCCGGGTGAGGTACATACCAAATGGGGCATTGTACTCAATCATGGGCCTGATAAGGGAGGAGTACAGGGGCACAATGACCTCCTTTGATCTGGATGTGAATCCCTTCATGATAAGGTGGGCAAGGTAGAAAGTCTTTCTAACCACTTTGGCAACGTGGGTGTCAAATGAGAGGTCACTATCGACTTGGGTCCCCAGGTCTCTGATTACTTTTTCTGTACTCAGTGGGTTACCGCCTATGTGATAATTTGTGGGCACTTTGTTTTTCCCAAAGGGTATGACTATACATTTGGCATTTAGTTTAAGGCCATAACTCTGGCACCAGTTGTCCATTTCAGTGAGGCCTTTCTGTAGGATGTATGTGTCAGCTGGTGTATCGACTATGGCGCCTAGTTTGCAGTCATCTGCGAACTTTGTCAGCCACAACCCACCCATGTTTGCTTTCACATCTGAGAAATAAATGCAGAACAAGAGGGGTCCCAGGACAGAGCCCTGTGGGACACCACTTGTCACTGGCTTTGAGTCTGACATGGCTCTAGTGATTTTGACTTTATGGGTTCTATCCTTTAGCCAGTTTGCCACCCATCTTGTGACATATGGATTTACATTTAAGCTGTTGAGCTTGTCTATGATGCCAGAGTGGGGTATTGTGTCGAAAGCTTTAGCCAAGTCCAGGTAGGCTGTATGGACTGCTTTGCCCTCGTCAATGGCTCTAGTGACTGTTTTGAAAAAGTCAACCAGGTTTAAAAGGCAGGATCTGCCTTTTACAAAGCTAAACTGGGTGGGATCAAGTGTTTGTAAGTCCCCAATGTCTCTGTTTATTAGTTCCATAATGATTCTTTCCATAGCTTTGCAGACCAGGCTGGTTAAGCTTATGGGACGTAGTTACCAGGGTCAGTAGAGGTGCATCCTTTGTGGAGTGGGACTACTGTTGCTGTACGCCAGTTTTCAGGTACATATCCTGTAGTAAGGCTAAGGTTAAATAGCATTTTTATGTGCGGGTTTGGCTCCTCTTGGAGTTCTCGTAGCACGCAACCCGGGATACCGTCTGGTCCCATTGATGCTGTGTTTTTAGCTTTGCTGAGGGCGGTTCTCACCTGGACATCTGAGATGACAGGGCGGTTACAGTCAGCTGGGATGAGTATTTCTTCTTTTGGGGGTGAGGGAGGGGAGAAATTTGCACTGAACCTGTCTGCCAGAATGTTGGCAATATCTGTGGTTTCTGTGTACTTTTTGTCATTGTGAACTAACTCTGAACATATCTGAGGGTTTCCGCCCAGGTTTCTAACATAGCTGAAGAAGGCCTTGTGGTTATCTTTAGTGTCCATAGCGATTTTTCTCTCAAAGTTGGCCTTGGATGTTTTCATGAGAGAACGTAGCTTTCTACTAGTGCTGATCAGAGATGCCTTCTCTTTATGGGATTTTGCTCTGACGTGCAGTAGCGTCCTTCTTTTGTTATACAATTTGTTTATGGCTGGGGTCAACCAGACAGGACGCCTGCCCTTGGTGGAGAGGGTCTTGGTTTTATTTGGGATTGCATGACCCATGCATTCTTGGAGATATCCGTAGAAAGCATTTGTGAAGGATTCTGCATTGTGGGGTGTGTTTTCCACTGTTCCAGTGGGCTTAAAGGATACCATCTCAGTTTTAAGAAGTGTAAAGTCGGCTTTTGAGAAGGTTTTCACTGTAGTCTTTTGTCTTGGGGGTGGAGGTGGGATATGTATATCCAGGGTGATTAGTTTGTGGTCAGACCTCACTAGTGAAGGGTATACTTCCGGTGTGGAGCACTTTGTCCCCATGTTTGTGATGATCAGGTCTAGTATATTATCTCCCCTTGTAGGAGAGGTGACTAGCTGTTCCATTGCATTTGAATTTATGAATTCCAGGAACCTTTGGGCTAGGGTGTTTGGGCTAGAATAATGCACCCAGTCTATGTTAGGGTAGTTGAAGTCTCCCAATATGATGGTGTTTGGTGAGATATTCATATCCTCCAATGTCTTCAGGAAGGCTGAGTGGGGTTCCTGAGATTGGGAGGGTGGTCTGTAACATGCTACCAGTTGTATAGCAGTTTTGCCTACAGTTAGTTGCACCTGGATGGTCTCTGATGCTTCATGTGTTGCTACTAACCTGGAGGTGTGGGTGTCCTTGATGAATATGAACACTCCCCCTCCCTTTTTGGTTTGGCTCGAGTTTTGGGGCTGAAATGCATGATATGAGGTATAGCCTGGTAGTGCTGGGGTGCTCTCAGGAGCCTTGAACCAGGTTTCAGTTACTGCACAGACATCGATGTCCTCCATACTGAGGAGTGCTTTGAGAGCCTGCATCTTGAGATTTAGACTTCTGGCATTGAGCAGCATTACCCTTAATTTTTTCCATTTTTGTTTTCTAAGGAGGTGGGTTTGTCTTTTGAGCCTTGCCTAAAAAAGGCACTATGGGGGAGGCAAGAGCCTTAGCCAATATCCGGAAACCCAGTGGTGACAGATGCAAGCCATCCCTTGTGAAGCAGTGTGGCTTGTCCAGCATGTCATCCCAAGTAGACAGACATTGGATCCCCCTAGAATGACACCAGTATTTGAGCCAATTGTTAAAGCTGGTCATCTTGTCTTTGTATTGTGGCATCATTCTTGGTGAGGGCAAGATGCTGCTCAGGGTCAGGGTCATACCAGCCTGGGCTACATAATCAGAGAGCTCCTCTATGTCTCTTTTCATGTAGTCCAGGGAGGTACGTCTCAGGTCATTTATGCCGGCATGGACAATGACGGAGTCATATTTGTACTTGCTTTGGAGTGACCTGAGTGCGTGTGTTATGTGGTGGATCCTAGCTCCCGATAAGCAGCTCACCGTTACCCTTTCCTTGTTCAGCCTGGTAAGTGGAACATCAGTGTGTCTGACTATAGAGTCACCTATTACTATTGTATCAGGCATGGTGTTTGGCCTTAAGGGCTGTGATTGTTTGACACACTGATTTGTTGGATTTTTGGGTGTCTGCCTTGGAAGCCTCTGTTGTTTTGGTAAGTTTTTTGTTAGAGCCTCCGAGTATGTCTTTGTGTTTTTATGTGTTTGGTTTGCAGATGTGGTAGGTCTATGTGGGACTGGGTTTGGTGTGTGTGTGGTTACCTTCTCCTCCTGTCTGGTCTTGCCAGTCCTGAGTTGAGAGAGTTCAGCCTCCAGTTTGGCTGTATAGTTGCATCTCTCACATGTATTTGTGTTTGTTGGGAGGAGGAGAGGGTTGTCTGTGTACATGAGACAATTGTAGCATTGTCTCAAGATTCCCAGATTAACCAGCTGAACCGGAGATGATGCCAGCAATCTACAACTCGACATGCTAAAAATTTTAAGGGAGTGCTGTGCCTTTAAGGGAAGTGGGTACTCACAGGGAGTGTGCCTTTAAGGGAAGTGGGTACTCACAGGGAAGGTAGGTGGATGTAGTGCTTACTTTAGTTTGCGAGTGCTTACTTAGAAGAGAGATTTTGAGAACAAGTGCTAGGCTTATAGTAAAGCAATTAGAATAGATTATTATAAGAGTAGAGCTTTCTTAAGGGAAAATTTGAAGAGCAGACTTGGCGGAGCCAGAAAAGTTTAACCTTGTCTAACCGGCGCTGCGCTATACGCACAACTGCGCAAAAACGTTCAAACGCGGATTTTAAACAGGGAACTTCAAAAGAGCTAGAAATGGTCCAAAACAACCAATTACTACAAGCTCTTGTGCTGAGGTCACTCCTTCAGGGACAGATAGGCTGCTCAAGGCTCCCCACTCCCACTGGTGAGCAAAGAAATTTCCTTCTATCCAAGTATGGCAATGGACACCACAGGAACTACACCACAGCCCAGAATACAGCAAAGCCTGTATACTGGTCTAAACTAGTCGAGGAGAGGCGGGAAAACAAGGATATTTTTTGTTTTTTTTTTGTTTTTGAGATAGAAAGCACACAGAAAAGCAGGGAACAGTAATAAATCAGTTACACAGGCTAGCACACTTTAGTGGGCAGCCTCAACATTTAAACTAACAAACAAACAAACAACTTTCGACTAATTTTCGACTAAATGAAACTTTAAGTGCAAATAATATATAATGCAACAAACAGTTAAAAAAACAGTTTAAGCTTGTTCAAGGTAAGTAAGAGAAGGTATTTCAGGTAAAAAACAGCAAAAAATACTTAAATCAGGAAAGTAGTCCCTTTTCTCAGTTCTCTGCTGCTAGGACCACTCTGCAGGACCACGAGGAGCTGTTGCTGAGTAGTATAGCCAGAAAAAAATGCTCAGAGGCGGATTTTAAACAGGGAACTTCAAAAGAGATAGAAATGGTCCAAAACAACCAATTACTACAAGCTCTTGTGCTGAGGTCACTCCTTCAGGGACAGATAGGCTGCTCAAGGCTCCCCACTCCCACTGGTGAGCAAAGAAACTTCCTTCTATCCAAGTAAGGCAATGGACACCACAGGAACTACACCACAGCCCAGAATACAGCAAAGCCTGTATACTGGTCTAAACTAGTCGAGGACAGGCAGGAAAACAAGGATATTTTTTTTGTTTTTGAGATAGAAAGCACACAGAAAAGCAGGAAACAGTAATAAATCAGTTACACAGGCTAGCACACTTTAGTGGGCAGCCTCAACAGTTAAATTAACAAACAAACAAACAACTTTCCACCAATTTTCGACTAAATGAAACTTTAAGTGCAAATAATATATAATACAACAAACAGTTAAAAAACAGTTTAAGCTTGTTCAAGGTAAGCAAGAGAAGGTATTTCAGGTACAAAAACAGCAAAAAATACTTAAATCAGGAAAGTAGTCACTTTTCTCAGTTCTCTGCTGCTAGGACCACTCTGCAGGACCACGAGGAGCTGTTGCCTCTTATGACTCTCACAATCCAATCCCACTATATTTCTGCCCACTTTCTTATTTTTGCTTTCATGCAAAACTTTATGCACTTCTATCTCTTTGGTGCTTTTTGTTGAGTTGACTTAATTTCACATACAATGCCTTGCATCTGCTCTTTTATTTAACTTTATACTACTTCATGTATGTAATAATCTGCCCCTTATTGGTGCAGTTCATAGGTTCATAAGCAAATACTAGGCTAACTGCCCTGAATGGCCATTTTAAGCCTAGCCAGTATCCTGAGGTCATAATCAAACTCTATACATTGTGTCTATAAAGTGAAGACATTAACCATTATGATAACCCCAACCTAATTTAATATAAAACACAATTCTGTGTTATATTGTGGAATAAAGCAATTAAAAAACTCATTGGCTTTAACACAGTTGTTTGATTCAGTGTGACAAAGTGTGACAAACATCCACACTTTTCAAGATATCTTAAGCCCTCATGAAGAGCAGTTGTGGCCATATATAGGATTTTTTTTTCTAAATTCACATTAACTCAAAACTATCTGCCTCATTACTTCTATACTTTGTCTCCATCCCTTCCTCCCTCTCAAAGCTTGAATGCTTTGCACACAAAGTATTTCTCTTGTGTCATGCACAAACATATCACACTGCACCTTAGGCTTTTCAGATAATCCAATCTTAATCAGGAATAGACTGAATTTGTGGATTCAAAAATTATATTTCTTAGGCAAACTGAGAGATTATTGCTGCACTATACCTGAAATGAATAAAGCAAACTGTTCTGTTTTATTTCTGACTTTACTTCTGAAGCTGTGCAACATTGCATTAGAAAAATAACCATAACAAGGTGGACACCAGGTGATGCGCTGAGAAATCTTTCATCCTTACTTTCAGGCTAATGATATTCCACTAGAAACTGGACTATGCAGTTAACATGATAGTACAATGAATAGTGCTAAAGGCCTCAGTCTCATAAAGATACACACAGAATGCTACATTCAGCACATCACATGGGGCCAGTAATGTTGTAGTCCTCACCAATCCCTTGAAATAAACCTTGAATAGAAGCATTTTAATTGAGCTACCTGCATGGTATGTACTATCAAGGAATACCATTTTAGAATCAGAGAAAATCATTTTTGTGTATCCCTTTTACTGAATCATTTAGATATCATTACCTAAGATACTCAGATTTTACTCTGTAGATCCATATTTATCCACTGACCTTTGTTATTAACAATAACTTTTTATTGCTGAGCTAGTTAAGTACTTATGCTGCAGACTTCTCATTTTTAAATATGGTTGAAGAATATATGATTGTAGACAATGAAAGAAGACTATAGCTAGTATGTGATTTGTATGACTGATGTAATCAGCTAATTGACTGACAGTGCTCCCTTGATGGTATTCATTTTAACGCTGATCTGTGCCCTTTATACTTCATCAGTTTAATCACACTTCATTATCCACCAATGAAGGTATTTGCAGGGGCTCACTATTATTTATATGCAGAACAATAGTCTGTTTTTTAAATGAGCTGCAGTCATTGTACTGTCACAGTTTTCTGCTTACTATTTCATTTTTTTCATGCTTCCCCTTTCCTACTCTCTTTGTCTCCTGTCTCCTTAATAACCAGGCAAACACAAAAAAATGTTCTGTCATCCCATCACTCCCATTAACCATCCACACCCATTGCTGTCAGCCCAAACTCCAAATCCATGTTCTACAATTCCTTACTCACGTTTCTTCAAAAAAGTGTAGAAGTGAGTTCCCACCTTTTGATTTAATGGTAGTTTGGGTGAAAGATAAAGATCATGTGGCAAATGATGATAAGATGAGAAAGGTATCTGACTAAACTTTCTCCCACTCAGTATAAATTTATCTCTAAATATACATGCAAATGTCTATAACCTCATATATCTGTAATAGTTTACAAAATAAAATAAATAATTTTGTTGGCATCTTTTATATTCCATTCTTTAAACTCTTGTTCCTAATGAAGTACATCACCCAGACCTAGGTGAAGTGTGGTCTCACTTGTACCATATAAAAGGGCATGATAATGAATCTCCCCTTGGAAAAAGAGGTTCCATTTATGCATCCATGCATCCTGTGTGTCCTGTCTGCATCCATTCTGCACTGCACCATGCATATTATTCCGCAGATCATTTTCTTGTTATTTAAAAATGTATAGATTAGGGAAAAAAGCAAATCTTGTGTTTCTTTCAGATAGACAGAAATGATTAACTGGGAGTGACTTTTTCAGATTAGAACAAAGCAGTACCCACTCTGCTCCATGTATAATTTGGAAGTGGATATGCTAGAATTTCTTCTTCTGGATTGTTGTAATGGTATGCATTGCAGATGGAACAGCTCTATACTAGTTGTCTTATACGAGTCAACCTTCTTGGCCAACACAATTTTTGCTTTGCTTATTCTGCACACTTTATTATTTACAGATGTGATTTATGTTTTTTTCTAAAACATTTATTTTCATAACTGATAGAGAAAGTACAGCTGTATGAGCATACTATAAGAAGCCTTGGCAAATAACAAAATACAAAACAGATCTTGCTATCTTCCATGGGGTGCACATTCAAACTGGGACAACTGTTGGACTGAGATGTAGAGTCATGTAAATGACTTTAGTTAGCTCACCAGCATTAAAGTTATAAACCTGATATTTCTCAAATTGCCAACCTTAATTTTAATTATGGTTTTACATTTCATTACTATTTTGTACTCATATTTAACAGTCATGTTGTATGCAGGTTTTTAGAATACCTTAATAAAACTGAAGCTGAAGATGATTTGCTTCTGAACTATGGGAGTAGCTGGGAAGCAACACTAAAGGTTAGGAAACAGGTCAATATCTTCTTCAAACAGCTATCAAAAAGAGTGCTGTGAATGTTTTACTTTTTCAGTGGCACCTACCTTATCTCTGTTGTATTCTGAAGCCCAGTGCTTCTAGAGTTGTCTGCACTTAACATAAATTTTACTTCAAAACCCCAACCCACTGTAGGGTTACCACCTGTCCCACTTTGCGAGGGACAGTCCCTCTTTGGGCAGTTGTGTCCTTTGAAAAAAAATCAAAAAAATGGCAAATGTCCTGAGATTTTGGGACAAAAATGTTTCCTATGTTTTCTTTAATCATTGCATAAAACAGTTATTTTGAATCTGAAATATTTAAATGCTACATGAATTAGAACAAACAACTCAAATGCTACAAGAATATGCTTTTATTTTGGCTAAAAAGTGAAACTCTGTCCTTTGTACTGGTCATGGGTATGATTTGTCCTGCAAAATCAGACATTTCTACAAAAAATGTCCCATTTTGGACATTTGAAAAGGTGGCGACCCTACCCCACTGTTATGTCATTGCTGCTACTGGTGATCACTATAAGGTCATATTGTGAAGGCCTTCTTAACTAGTTACATTTCAGCTGCCATACCTTTCATATCTTCCCAGCTGTAGCCATCTTCTCAAGCTTACTTTTAAAATTTCTGAGCAGTATTATTATATAATACTGTCTAACAAAGTAACAATAGATACAAAATATAGAATCAGTTTAACAGAAGCCTTATTACAAAACTTACAAATTACATGTTGATTAGAAATTATATTTTATGTAGGAAAGAATTTTCATTAGATGAGGTATGATGGCACTTCATATGTTGATTAAAACTTGACAGCAGAATGTTGAAGTAAACTAATAGAAAGAGCAGAGCAGACCTGGGATGTTACTTTGGGCAAATCTTTCAGTACCATACCAAGGGAGGGGAGAGGGGTTTGTTTCTCTGGGAGCTACCTATTAGGTGCAAAACTGACAATGCCATGGAACTGATAATCGGGAGCAAGTGCAATATCAGTTGTAATTTAAACAGCCATGGATTGTACGCTGTGTTAGTGACTGTTAGCAATTGTTGCAAAACTTTGTTATGGCTCTGAATGGCCTTTTCCTTTCGTTTTCTTTTTTTTTTTCTAAACTTCATTGGAATTTTGTTTTGTTCCTTAACTCCGGGTGGATGCCTTGATGGTGATGCCATTCAGGGAACTGCCCAGGGCATCAATTGAACTAAGGCTAAGGTAAGATTGCTTAGTCATTGATTTTTGTTTGTTTCTATTTTCTGTGCGTGTTGATCTTTGAATTAATTTCTTGTCAGAAATGTAAAAAAGTAATAAAACAAAATGCATCAGAGCCACATAGGAGATGTAATTTAATGAAATTCACTTAGGAATTTGTTGCCAGGCTTACAGTTTAAACTGTTGGTTTGCTGTACAGTTACTTATAATTCTGGGTGTGCAGTTCATATTATCTTACAGAGCGCTCACTTTCAACAGTTAAAAATGGATTTATCATCAGACTATTTGAAATGTTAATTTCAACTACAGACTTAAGCCCATAAAAAGACCCAGCTGCCTTTTTAGTTTTGTTTAATGTATTAATTTACAATTACTGGTTTTCATTTTGTGGTGTTTTACAGATTAATTCGTTGTGCCATGACTTAGCTGGCAGACTTTGCAAATCAACCTGTATGATTTCATCTAATTTATAGTTAGCATTTAACTTATTTGATATGATTTACAGTTAGTCTAGGGCATTGGAACAAGGCATATTGCTCAAGACTTTTAGTCTCTTACAGTATAAAAGTCTGGATCGATAAGACAATAAAGTCATTCTTGGTTTGTATAGTATGTGAGCAGAACTATTTGTGATTTGATCATCTACTTCTGAAAGTCACATGTATTTGTCATTCTGTCTGGTATTCAGTTAATACTAGGTATCAATTAATTGCTTTTGAAATTGCTTCAGAAAGATAGTGGGCATAGTTTATCCTTTGTCAATGAGTAAGGAATTTTAACTAAATGAAGTGATAATTGTCTGTCTTTTAATGTTAATCTCCTTTCAATTTGTTCACATAATGGCATTTGCTAAGCAGATGAAGGATAAAACTTGAAAGGCATGGCTTGATTAAAAAGGGTCTATATCAAAACTTTGAAGAAGTAAAACGTCGAACGTTAAAACATCGAACCCACAACATCAAATGATGAAAATAGTGAAGCCCCGGAACATCGAAATCTTACCTGGGGCAAGATTTTGGTGGGTTGTTTCGTGGCTTTGTGAGAGTTATGGACCTTAGGGTTAGGGTGAAAAATTCTCTATTCTGAGCATTCGATGTTATCAATATTCAAAATTCCAAGTTCGAACATATGGTGTTCGATATTTTGGAATTTCGAATATATGATATAGACCCAATTAAAAAAGATATATATATACAGAAAAATAAATAAATTTAAAAAGGAAGAAACAGTATGAGTATGAGAATGGAAGATGAATGGAGTAATCCTAGCTGGACAAGCAGAGTAGGAAAGAGGTTTGTGAGGTACTCTGAATGTAGAGCAGCAGTTTGTTTCATAATGCTTTGGAATTATGTGTTTTCTGCAGAGGAACTGGGGAGCAGGGAACTTTATAGACGAATATGGGAGCTGGCAGTGTTAGCATACTGAGTATTGCAATGTGAAAAGATAGATTATGCCTGCACAGTAGGAGGCAAAAGGAGGTGAGCATACATAATAGAGTGTGAAGAGACCAGGGGAAGGGCAGACAACAGGAAGTAGGGCCACATATAATAGAGTTGAAAGAGAAAGTGGGAGATGCAGCCACTAAGGAAGGACATGGGGAAGGATGTCATAGATGGGAGACAGGTGCAAAGAACAGGGAAGGGACACTTTGAGAAACTGGTAAGGCAGAGGGAGAATGAGGCAGAACAATGGAGACATCTTATAGAAGGAACACAGAAGGGATGAGAAGGACATTAGAAAAAACACAGAGAGAGAAGAAACTGACAAATATAGAGAGAAAGGCCAAGATTGGTAGAAGTGAAGGGAAAATGTTTACATGCATGAATGGTAGTGGAACTGAGTAGGTAGTGAAAGTGATGAGAGATAGAGTGGGCACACAGAAGAGGAGATTGGTGATGGTGCACTCAGTTAAAAGGAGGTTAAGAGTCTTGGAAAGTGAGAAAGGAGAGAACACATTCATTTGAAACTGGTTTTAAGGCTTTGACTTAGGCACGGGATAAGGTGAACAAGGTAATCATCAATGAATTGGAGTAGATGCATATTGGGGTTGTGGTAGATGCCAATGATTTATCAGGGGAGGCAGCTGTGGTAACAGAAGGCAGGACCAGGGAGGTAGCAGAGAGAGAAAGAGAGATGGAGACAGAGATGTCAGGAGAGGGAAGTAGCAGACAGAATTCTCAGATGTTTTAACTGTATCAAGAGCTAGCACATAGAGGAGGAAGGATTGGGAATTAGTATGACTGTGGTACTGAACAAGGGAGAAGGGCTTAGGAGTGGTATGATGATGAAGAAGATCAGGCAAAGAGATCAGATCTATGCAAGGGAAAACTCTGTCTTAGTCATAAGGGATACAAATAATAAATAAAATTGTGCTTCTTGTTTCTGCCAATACCTGTTCCATTTTTCCACTTTTATTCAGTTCAGCTTGAAATACTCAAACATTTTTTTAAGCAACACATTTAAAGAAAGTTTAAAGATATAGCTGCACATTAGTGCATAAAAAAGATCTGTTCTGAATGGCTGGTAGGTCCTGCTTCTGCTCCCCTCAGCTTTAAGCTGAGGAACAAAATCAAAACGATTCTTTTCTGCTTTCAAAATTAGTGCAAACTGTATTCTACATCTTATATGCATGCACTACAGTCCTGCAAAACTGCTGGAGCACTGTTCATTTCTGTAGCGGCATTCAGAAATACCAGTGTAGAAATGAATACCCCCTTCACCCCTCCCTAGTTACAATTCTGTAGAAACCATTTTCATTAGATCAACCTTTCAGTATACCTTACTTTTTTTTTTTTTGCTGTGCATGACCAGCATTGTATCTGGGTTACAAACGTTAAAGTCCTTTAATTTTTTCTTTACATTATGGATATTTAGCAGCACCATACCATTTTCTCAGTACTATTTGCAAAGGTCTTTAGGAGATAACATAGACCTAATTGCTTAACACCAAATCAGCTGATTTATCTCCTGTCATTATGGAGTCTGGGAGATAGAGTCATGGCTAGAACAGCCATACAGATATTTTACAGCCAGCCACTGACTGGGAATCTATGATTAAGTATTGACATGTGCAAATACTTACATTTCTGTGGATCAAAGGTGGGTGGCTGCTATCTGTAGATGAAAGAGACTGATTGTTGCTGTTTTATTATTCTGTCTTTGCAGAATTAATGTTAGTTTTATGAAGCAAGTTAGAATACTTTATTTGGATACTGTTTGCATGAAATACATTTATGTGGCCATTATTTATTTTATCAAAGTTAGATATCTAAAGTGTACAGAGTTGACAAAGTGGCTATAACTACTCTGTGGGGAGTTGTCTGTGGATGAAAGCACCTTAGTCTCTTCTCATTTGCTTATTTTAAACAATCATTACTCTTTGCAGGATTAATGTGCATTTCTGCAACGTAAGTTGTCATAATTTAGTAGGGCCACAGAGTGGTTGTGTGAAACAATCTTGAAATATGTTGCTGCAACCATTATTATTTTTCAGCACAGAGGTACATGCCATCAAAAAATTGACTTTAATTGCTGAGTACAGTGACTGCCAGTGAATGCCAATGACTGGCCTGTTGTCCTAACCAAATTAAATGGTCAATCTAGCTTTGTAGGACTAGTGTGCATTTGTATGATGTTAAGCTGGAATATTTTTCTGTGGCTGTAATTGCTATTGTGTGATTTTGTAAAAGAATTTTGCAATACTTTACTTTGACCATTATTTTTATCACATTCAGCTGTCTGATGTGTAATCCATCAACAAAGTAGCTGTTTCATGGGGAATTGAAGTGTCTGTGGATGAAAGTAACTCACCATCTGTCATCTTCTCATTTTACTCCATCTTTGCAGGACTAGTATGTATTTGTGTGAAGTACATTGGAATACTTTACTATGACCAGTATGTGTTTCAGTGAAACAGACTTGAAGTACATTACTGTGGTTATTATTGTTATTACAATTACACATCTGATGTGAAGTTGGTTAAATAAGTGGCTGTAAATGTTGGATGGGGTCAGGGGTCTTTGTGTGTGAAAATAACTCACATTCTTGCCATTTGCTCATTTTAAATGGGCTTTTAATCTGGCCTTGTAGGACTGGTGTGCATTTGTGTGAACTAAGCTGGAATACTTTACTTTGCCCAGTCTTTTCTTTGGGTCTAGGACAGCTCATCTGTGTCTCAGTCAGAGTTTCATCATAACCAGATGTATGAGATGAACTTATATAACAAAGAAGTTATATCTGCCGGGTGAAGGGTGTGACTGTATGTGGATGCAATTAACTTTTCTTTTTAAATGCTCATTTTAAACTGTCATTATTCTGGTTTTGCACTACAAGTGTGTAATTATAGGAAGCATGTTGAAATATTTTACTATGCCTACTGTGTGTTTGTATTAAAAAAAGTGAAACACATTACTATGGCTATTATTGTTATTTTTAACCACAGCTAAACATCTGAGGTGCACACAGTCAACAATGTGGTTATAACTGCATGGTACAGAGGCTGTCTGTGGATGAAAATGACTGATCCTACTGTCATGATCAAGTTAAACAATCAGTATTATAGCTTGACAGGACTAGTGTGTATTTGTGCAAAGCAGCTTGGAATTCTTTACTGCAGTCATTGTTTTATTGCAATCAGACATGTAAGGCTTACTGAGTCAAACTAGCTGTAACTGATGAGTATAGGCACTGTTGTATTATAATGATGACTGTTTGTATGGTCTTTTATGGAAGGTGTCTTTCAAAATGGATACATTTGCTATTATTGATTAGTACATTTTGTTTTCATCTTGATAGAAAAATGTTCAAAACTATAAAATTAAAACACACTTAAAGCCAATTTGTTTTATTGAACAAATTATTTATTAAACAATAAGCATAATTTAAAACAATCAGAAATGATCAGGAAGATGAATCCAAAAAAAAACATGTGCATTTACTCATGCTCCTAAAAAGGGTGTGGTAGAGCCCATGGTTCAAAAACTGCTGGGACCCACAGTACACTTAATCCATCACTGGCTCCTGGTGGCTGTCATATAGGAGAAATAAGGCATTGTATGTTTAAGAGTCATAACCTATCTTTCTGTCTGACATGCATACTTATGTTGTAGCGAGCCCTGTTTTATCTTTGCTATGTATGTATGTATTTCTGCACCCATGAGTGAAGGGTTAAAGTTCATATGCTTGGTCTTGCATCATCAAGCACAGATTTGCAGACCATATTGTTGCCTGTCTTACAGCCTAGTTTCTGTGAAATGTCAGCAGTGTAACTGGTCCATCTCCATCCCTCAGGATAGGCAAGCAAGTGTTGGATGATTATTCTCACCCATTTTAACCCTGATCCTCCAATCTGTAGGTCAATAATTTAGGACAGCTGATCTGTATCTCAGTCAGACTTTTAAAGCTGACATTACAAAGGTTCTTTATTCCAAAGATATGGATACCATTCTCCCAGTTTGAAAAAGGACCCATCCATAACACTGTATAATATTTGGAGATTTTAGACGCCATATCAAAAGATGGACATAAAGATCACTGAAAGTGTGCAATAGCCGGTTTCCATTATGTTGAAGGGCATGTGGGAAACAGAGTATGGAAAATGGCTCAGAGCCCATAGAACATATACTGTCCAAGGAAAATGGGCTATAATGCAAATATTATACATTACCATGATGTAAGTAGATGGCCAATACCTGAATAGTAACAGCATTATGAATGTGAGGCCATTAGATGCAGATGGAGAGAGAAAGAAGATTTATGAATGAATTCATAGGTAGTACTTGTTAACAAATGACACAAAACTCAGATTTCAACCAAGCAAAAAAATCATCATCATCATTACCAACCCACTTTTTCCCATTTTCTCAGTGGGTTCAGAATGCCGTGTGAACTGTAGCCATCTCACTCTATTCAATGCCAGCCACTCTCCTACTTTCTTTGTCACTCATGTCTTGAGTGTCACAGGACTTCTTTCACAACTTCTATCCACTTCTTTGTTGGGCACCTTTGTTTCCTCTAGCTTTCTTCCTGTCTGTCCCAAATCTTCTTCACCAGATTGTCTTCTTATTTTCTGCACATGTGCCCAAATCACTCTAATCTATTCTCTTTGACCTTTTCTGCATTTGGAGCTGCTCTGACTTTGCTCTTATGTCCTCACTTCTTTATCTGTCCCACAATGTACATCCTATCACCCATCTCAGGCACTTCATCTCCATCACATCTAACTTCCTCAACTGCTTTTGCATTTACTGCCGTGGCTTCTGTACCATACAGCAGTACTAGTTGCACAGATGCTTTGCACATCTTACTTTTCAGTTCCTTTGGCATTCATCTGTCATATATAGTCCCTGATATTCTGTGCCAATTGGCTGCAACACCTCTAATTCTAACTTTGACCACCCCATTCAGACTTCTGTTCTCCTCAACTGCCCCTTCTAGATACTTGAAGCTATTAACTTGTTCCACTATTTTCCCTTCTATCACAATTCTCACCTTCTTCTGATTTTCATCATTTGCTGCCATTACAACTGTCTTAACCTTACTCAGCTTCATCTTATGTGCCTTCAGTTTTGCATTCCATTCCCTTATCCTTTGCTGAAGTTCTTTCACAGAGTCTGCCTGTAATGCCACATC
Source organism: Protopterus annectens (assembly GCF_019279795.1). NCBI lineage: Eukaryota > Metazoa > Chordata > Ceratodontiformes > Protopteridae > Protopterus > Protopterus annectens. Next base: position 1,774,696,379 of record NC_056728.1, read on the forward strand.
ATCTGCATACTGTCCTCTCATACTTGTTTGGTAATGTAGCCCATTACCAGTATGAACAGCAATGGGCTCAGTGCTGAACCCTGATGCACACACACTCCCTCTGGCATTCCCATTGTTTATACTTGAGCCATTGAGTTCTTATACATAACCTACATTAATTCTACCAATGTTTCTGGGACTTTGAGCCACTGCAAGACTGCCCAAATAAACCTTTTATGGGACCTTGACATATGCTTTCTCTAAGTCAAGAAATGCCCATTGGACTCTTCTCATATCTAGCTTTTCCTCGACTATTTCTCTCATTGCAAACATTGGGTCAGTTGTGCTGCATCCTGACCTAAATCCAAATTGCTCATCTCCCATCTTAGTTTCTTCCACTTTGCATATTTGTTAACCAATTATATTCTCCAGAGCTTTCATGCAGTGTGACAGGAGTTTAATACCTCTGTACTACCCACAGTTGTAAATGTACCTTTTTTCCTGAACATTGACATTAGTATGCTCATTCTTCAGTCATCTAGGATATGCCTTTCTTCCACACTGCTATGAGTACCCTCAGGGGCCATTTTTCCCCTATCTCACCCAACATCTTTATCATATCTGCTGTGATCTCATCTGAGTCTGCTGCTTTCCATGACATAATTTTCTTTTGTGCTGTTCTTACTCTGTCTATTGTGGGCTCCTCCTCTTCTTTCATCATGGACAGTGCCTGATGCAGTACACCTTCTGTGCTGTTTTCTTCATTCAGAAGCTGCTAGAAGTACTCTTTCCATCTGCATTTGATGTCCTGGGACTTGTGATCAGACTGTTGCTGGCATCCTTATGAAGAGTGCCTGATGTCTTCTTTATCTTTCTGTCTTTTCCTTGCAATCTGATATAATTTCTTTGTATCACCTACTGAGTTACTTTCCGGAAGATGGTAGAATGCCTCTGATGCCTTGTGCAACTTCTTACATAACCTCTTTGTTAGCCATCTAGTATTCCTTCCTAGCCTGCATCATCTTTTCCAGCTTCCACTTTTTCCTGCACTCCTTCTTTCTTTGGGTGACTTCTTAGACTTCTGCATTCCAGCACCAGCTTTCTTAATGTACCTTATTTCCATACCTGTCTCAGCTGCATATGTGTTCTGCAGTGCTCACACATGATGTTTTGAAGCACTGCCATTCTTCTTCAGCTTCACCTATTTCCTCCTCTTCCTGAGGTGCTAGAGCCCTGAGTATTTCCTTGAACTGTTGTGCTCTCTCTCCAGTTAACTTCCAGATCTTTGGTCTGGTCTCTGTTAACCTTAGAGTCTTCTCTGACTTCTACTTGCAGCTGATTGTGGCAACCAGTGGTTTATGCTGTGGGCCAACTGTTTCACTGGGGGATGACTTTGCAATCTGTGATTTTCCTGACCACACTTTCTGTCTGGAGGGGGTCTACTTGAGTTGCATAATGGCCACTCTTTTATGTGATCTTGTGACTGCACCTCTTGCTGAACCATGCATTGCCACCATCAAGCCATTTGGCAGACATGTTTGGCATGACCTCTCCTTCTTTATTCCTCTTACCTCACTCATGTGGTCTCAGGCAGTCCTCATATCTTGTTCTGTCAATCATGATATGTGCATTCTGGTCACCCATTATCAACACCAATTCCTGTTGTCCGCTTTATCTAGTAGGTCTTGCAACTGGTGTCTGAATGCACTGTTTTCCTCACTATCACATCTCTGATGTGGGGCATAGTCTGAGATTATGAATACTGCTCTAGCATTACACTGGAGTCTCATGGCAATCAGGCTCCATTACATTGCAGTGTGATTGCCATGATTCTGTCACTATTTCTGTTGACATCCCTAACATAATTCCCAGATCATTTATAAGCTGTCCTCCTCCTGAGTAGTAGACCGCTGCATTGCCCTTCCATCTCGTTTCTTGGATACATAAAATGTCCAGTCTTCTCCTTACAGTCATGTCATCCACTTCCAAGCTGAGTCCTGTCAGTGAACCTACACTGAGTGTTGTTGTATTGTTGTGTCTTTCAGCTTATCCCGGTTAGGGGTCGCCACAGTGGAACTTCGGTCCGCTAATAAGTTTGGTAGTGGATTTTTACGTGCCGAGTTACCAGCCCTGATGCACAACCTTCAACGAAGGCATGGCCATTCATGCATGCCTCCACACAGAAGATGCTTTAGCTGAGAATCGAATGTGACAACTTCTTGCTGTGAGGTGACAACGCTACCGCAGCACCACTACACTGAGTGTAGCAATTCTTAATTCATGTTTGGCAGGTTGATTGGTTTTATGTCCATCATTCACTCAACAGGGGTATCCTAGATAACTTAAGCTGGGCAACTGGACACTAGCCGGCCAGTATCTTATTGACCTAGGGCTGCTGCTGTGCTTTATGGTGGGCACACATTGGCCACTAGGGGAACATACACCCCTCCCACCATTAGCATAGGTCCCTGGCATGTGTCAGAGTAGGCGTGGTCCTCAATTGACTTATAACCAGCAAATACCCATGCCCATTCAGTGACACTAGTCAACAGAACTAAATCACCTAGAGCCATATTTTACACAATTGAGTGGCTATCCCTGCCATGACATACAGACCATGATCTGTGTTCTCCTATCATGAGGATACTGCACATCACAGCTGATGCCCAAAGCAGTTGGTCTTTACAACTCTTCCCTTTATAGGTCACCATCTAGAGTATGTGTTGCTGCCCAAAACTCCATTCTTGGGTGAGTTTGAGATGGAAACAGTCAGCATGTTTTTTGAAAGGTATGAGGAACCCCACAGAGACACAGGAAGAACATGTAAACTTCATACGGGCATTGTCTGGAGGTTAGGATCTAACCTTGCACCTTGTGCATGGGAGGCCAAGACCTTAATCATTATGCTTGGTATCCTTGAATTAAGGGAGAGCTCTTGTTTTGTAGTAAAGTCACAGCATTTTTTGTTGTGTCTTTCGGCTTTTCCCGGTTAGGGGTCGCCACAGCGAAACTCCGGTCCGCTAATGATTGGCAGTAGATTTTTACGTGCCAAGTTGCCAGCTCTGATGCACAACCTTCAACAAAGCTATGCCCACTTACGCATGTCTCCACACAGAAGACGCTCTAGCTGAGAATCGAACGGGACAACGTCTTACTGTGAGGCGACAATCCTACCACAGCACCACCACCGCAGTAAACAAAGTCACACAGTATGAATGAAGCAATTATTATATAGTTTTAGTTGACTGACCAGAAGGAATAATATATGTTTCTGCAAGATCCTGCTGACAGTACATCCTCATATTTTCTCATCATGACCTTGACCATACTGAATAACAATTTTTTTTTTGTTTAGCTGATTTAACTAAGCATGGGGACAAGAAGAAATAAAATTCCTAGTCAGATGGATCTAGATTCCATTTTAATATAAGATTGATTCCACTCCTGTTTGTTTTCTTATAGAAAATCTCCTTCCTTCTCAGTCCCGCATCTGATATTATGAATCATCATATATACTGTTATGTCCCCATCTCAAAATTGAAAGCTGTGAACATGTGGAGACAACATTTGACATTTTAACAGACATTTTTTACATACAGTACCAATTAATCTTTGCATGTATATGTTTCCAGTTTTTGATAAAACTCATTTTATTAGCAACAAAAATATCCTTTCTACCTGTAGTGGTAAGATTTTGACATGTAAACTTTCTTGGTTTATTGTTTTATTGAAAAACATTATCATCAATTATTTTAAAACTGGTCACTTGAGCTGCTTGTACATTCTGCATTTTTATTTAATATCAAAAATTTTCATAAAAATAAAACTTGAAATTATGCAAGAAGAATAATTGTAATCAGCATGATTTATGTTGTGCAGCACAGAAGCCCTAATTCTCAAATAGCCTTTGGTGCCGTATAAGCTGGAAGTTTGCATGCCCCAGACATCACCCAAGTCCATATGGGGAAAATCATTTAAATGCAGCTTGTTTTAGATTGTGATACTAAATCCATGATTTGTCGATTTTACTGATTGGATTATTTGGATATTGACGGCGCAGTGGTGCAGCGGTAGCATTTTTGCCTCACAGCAAGAGAGTCTCTGGTTCAATTCTTGGTTGGGGTGCCTTCTGTGTGGAGCCTCCATGTTCTCCCTGTGTTCATGTGGGTTTCTTCCGAGTGCTCCGGTTTCCTCCCACATTGCAAAGACATACTTCTGGAACATTTCTCCCCAGGCTGCCACTGAAAATTGGCTTTGTTCCAATTTATTTTTATTTTATTGCTGATCGGATCTTTAAGGGTTACAGTCTTTACAGGCTGAATTTTTTTGAACATTTTTGATTTTCTGATGGAAAGGTACCAGTAATAAGAATAGCTGGTCCTACATATCCAATGTACAGCTACCCCTTATCTTTTTGGAAGCCACCAGTAAGTTTTGTTGCTATAAGTAAAACACACATTGTTACACAGTCTAATAGATAAGGTAACCATAGTATAATTTAAGAAAAAGTCACAGTTTATTAGTGTCATGTCTAGCTGTGCCATTTAGGGTCAGAGGGCTGGTAAGAGTCAAGTAAACAATATCATTAGTGCAGATTATCCAATCGAAGTGATGTTGAGTATATTCTGAGATATTGATCAATGTCTTCTATGGGGATTTCTGTTTGCCTTCCTGATAAAAATTGTTGTCAGGTTGACAGCAAGGGTTTGTAGAGCAGTAGAGTTTACTTTGCTGCAGGTTTTGGTAAGATAAAGTTTCACACTGGCTTGTGCCAACAAAGTAAGGTTCTTGTTGCTGGATACAGGTAACCATTTTTTTTTGAAGATGGAGACAGATGAAAGGAATAGTCTAGCCTTACTGTCTTCCTGGTTGTCAGCACCTACAGTTTACAAAACTTTGGATATTTTGGTACATTGTATGGGGTGGCTATCATGGGTATGCCTGCCTCATGAGCAGAAGTGATGGCAGAGCACACCTACATTTTGGTATTAGGAATGCCAGTGTGTAATTTTTTTATGATTTCATCTTTTGATTTTTAATTATAATTAATGTCCTTTTTTGCCAAGTTCTATGATGCCATGTTTACTGACATTAGTTTACATCATTACAACACTAACAGATATGTATTTTTATCTTGAAGAAATTTGGCATCTTAAATGATGTACCAGTTTTTTTGTTTTCTTATATGCAGTCAGCACCATTTTCCCATGGTCCACTTCTCTCTGATATACCTATGAAGAATATTCTGAAAAATATGGGACACCACGCATTACTTGATTGTGATAGAAAGGTCCCCCACACCCCTCGTTGTTCTGGTTAATCAGTGTTTTATACACTGAACTATATATGGACTGACATTTACTGCATTTGTCTTGTCATTTATTTTTCTATAGGAACTATTGTTGAATGCTACAGCATGTAGTAGAAGCCGTTCATCAAGCTGTGCTGTTATGTCTTCAAAGAATGCTATAAGGCTCAGAAGGCAAATCACCCCTTAGCATAGGCATAATATTCCTTAGAGGATGGGCAAACCGTACATTAAACAATGATTGGGAATGAATGTTCTCCAGCAGGATGCTAATTTACAGGTAATGCCTACTGAAAATGAGACAACACTTCATGGCAGCATATTAAACAACTGTGAAGCTCAGATTGTAAGGAAGTTAATTGCTGCCATTATTTTATGCTTGTTAAGCAGAGCTTTTGCTGCTTAGTGAGTGTAAAGTTAAAAGAAATAGAAAAAAAAACAGGAAAGTAAGTGTGTGTGTGTGTGTGTGTGTGTGTGTGTGTGTGTGTGTGTGTGTGTGTGTGTGTGTGTGTGTGTGTGTGTGAGTATATGCATGAAATTGGGAGTGAGATCGATTGAGCCATTATTTTATGCTCGCTAAGCAATGCTTTTGCTCTTTAGCAAATGTAAAATTAAAAGAAATATTAAAAAAAGAAAGAAGAGTGTGTGTGTCTGTGTGTTTCTATTTCTTTCTGCATGTGTGTGTGTGTGTGTGTGTGTGTGTGTGTGTGTGTGTGTGTGTGTGTGTGTGTGTGCGCGTGCACGAGAGAGAGATAGATAGAGACGAACTGAGTAGTGGCACTGGCAGTTAAAATTAAGAGGTATGTATACCTCTCAACCTCTTAGCTGAAGAAATGTTGATCAAGCCTAAAATAAAGGGGGCAAAAGGTCAAAAATATGGACAGATTTTTAACATAGCTGTTATAAAAAAGAAAGTTTCAAGAATAAAAGAATTTGTTTTAGCATGCATTTTCTAAAGGAAATAAGGTCTAAAACTCAAATGTATGTCATTATTTAGTGACTTCAATACCCAATGATTTGCCAGCAAACCACAACTTTTATGAGCAACGGACAAAATTTGAAGTAAAAATCTGGACATTCTTTAAAATTTTTATAGTCTGGATTTAAAATAGTTTCTCCAGTACCATTTACATGGGTCTCTGGTTAATCATCGAAAACAATATCCATCGAATGACTTTTAAGCGACTAGTAACCATCCAATGTGTGTTTTATCATATAGGATGATTATCATAAATCTATTCATTGAATACTCATAGTTGGCCATCTACAACGGGAAGATTAGAGTAACACTGGACATTTGTTATGTGGGGGGGCTGTGCCCCCCGCACCCCCACTAATTATATATACAAACTCAGAGATCGCACTACAGTGGGGAAAGGGCAGGTTTGCTATCCTACACTGAAGATGGCTAACTATGAGTATTCGATGAATGGATTTACAATGATCAGCCTATATGACAAAAAGCATGTTCGATGGTGAGCACCCACCACTTCCAGTTTTTACTGGTAAAGTCTAGGAATAATGATTTAAATACATACATACATACAAATATTTTAAGCACAGGCAATAATGCTCTTCTGGGCTGCCAATATACAAAAAACACTTACCAACTGTATATGAGGTATTGAATATAATAAAAGAGATAAACGAACTGGAGAGGGATCTTCAGAAAAGAGAAGGAGCAAATTACATAGAAGTAAATGGAAATGGTGGGAACAATGCATTCATAATGATGTTCAGGAGGAGGAGGGAGGTTTAAGGGAAGGCAGGAATTCAGCAATTATTTGTAATGTTAGCAATGCTTGTAATGATGATAGTAGCAAAGAAAATATATGCAATGTATTTCATATTTATTTAACAGTTGTTTACTGGGAATGTCTGACTGGGACAGAGGCCATTTTCAGTAGAGGCCTGGGGAGAAATGCACTAGATGCATGTCTTAGTACTGTAAAAGGAAAATGGAGCACCCAGAGGAAACCCACGTGAACACAGGGAGGACATGCAGACTCCACACAGAAAGCACCACAGCTGAGAATTGAACCAGAGAACCTCTTGCTGTGAGGCAACAACACTAACCACTGCACCATTACTTTACCCCATATATATGTGTGTATATGTATATATATATATATATATATATATATATATATATATATATATATATATACTGAAATATCGAATTTCAGTACCTTGAGACTATAAAGCTGAAAAATCAAAAACCTGAAACTTTAAAACTGCAAAATGTCAAACCACAAACATAACACAAACAAAACACTACACCACATAAGCACAAATACACCTACCTGCCGACACTACAAAAAAGCAAGCCAACACACACACAAACACAACAAAATTAACACACGCACAAACAATCTTGCTAAAAAAAGGAGGGCAAGCTACCCTGCACCCCCCATGTGAGGGGCTGCACCCCCCCACTTGTATATACTAACTCCAAGGTCGCATTAAACACATTAAACACACAAACACATAAAACTCACCACTACACACACTCACACACACTAAAATCCCTACCCAATACCATTACAAAAACACCACTTACCTCAAACCCCAGCTAAATCTACAAACCACCGCACGTCATGTATGCAAACACATAATGGCGAATGCGACATTTCCGCATTCACTATTATTCAGTTTCGCGTAGCTGCACTTTCGACTTTATAGTCTCGAAATACTGAAATTTGACATTTCAGTATTTCAAGATTATAAAGTGAAACTATATGTATATATATATATATATATATATATATATATATATATATATATAGTCTATATTGAATGCTCGAGTGTCATATGGTTGACACCATATGATCAAACTTTTAAAAGTTCGAACATCCAAAAAAAATAAACAACACAAATAACTTACGTGAATGTTTTAACAGGGGGGCAAGCCACTCTGCACCCCCCAACCCCCCCGCTCTTAAATATACTAACTCCGAGATCACACTACAGTACAGAAAAGGGAATTCTTCCCATTCTGCGCTGTACGGAAATCATCATTAAAATGTTCGAACTTCCAAAAGTTCGATTGTATGGTATCGATGATATGTCACTCGAACTTTTGGAAGATCGAGCATCCAATATAGACCCTAATATATATATATATATATATATATATATATATATATATATATATATATATATAGATATATATATATATAGTATTTAAATGGAAAAATGTTAAAATGATTTGTTTTCTTTTCTTTTGATGCATTTGCCTATGTCTTAAGTGATAATTTAATAAAGATGTTTAAAAAAATTAAATACCAAAACAGTTGTTCCCATAATATGTGTTCAGGCTGTTCTTGAAGCATATCTAAAGCAGGGCTTGCTTTAATGTAATTTGGTAGTGTATTCCATGCATCGGCTTTTCTCTCTGAGAATCAATTTGTACACTTCTCATTCCTATAGAATCTTCTGCATAGGTTGTCTGATGATTGTCTACTACTTTTTGATAACCCCAAACATTCCCAGCGGTACTTATCTCTAAATGCCCTATACATCTGAATAAGGTTTTCACTTCAATATCTATACGAGACATTGTACAAGTTCAGATATTTTAGTCTGTCATAATAACTTACATTTTTAGATTCATTGATGCCCTTGGTATATTTCTGCTGCACCCTTTCCAGTTTACTCATGCTTGTTTTCTTATAAGGTTTCCATACTGTTATTCCATACTCAAGTTTGGGTTTAATATAACTAACAATGACTTCATAATTTCTGATTTCCTAGACTTTATACATTTTTTATATAACCTGTAGTTCTATAACTATCATTAACCAACTGGGTGATATGATTAGCAAAACTCAAAGCTGGATCTACCTATATACCCCAGGTCCTTAAATGAATCAACAGTTTCAATCACTGTGTGTTATATTGAGAATTCACCTTTTAATTTATGTCTCCCAAATCTCATATGCTTATTTTTTATGTATTTATCAGCATATTAGTTTCCTGTGCCCAAATGGTCAATTTAGTTATGTTGTTTTGCAGACATATCCTATCTGTAACACATTATCAGTTTACCTATTTTCATTACAGACTGCAGAACAACTCAAATGAAAAAGATTGATCTGAAAGATACAATCTAAACATGTATGGGTCTAGGATAGAGCTCTGTGGGTCTCCCTGACTGTAACTTTGAATTTCACCTGCCAACTTAATGTATGATGCTTGCCGTGTCTTATTTGTAAGCCATCAGCTATCCATCTTATCAAGAGTACATCAATAGCTAGTTGTTGTAATTTATTGATTAGTGTCTTGTGTATGACCCCATCAAATGCTGAAGTTGAATCTATATAAATTATATCACAGCACAGTTTTTCATACATAGCTGTTATTATATTGTTATAGAACATCATGTTACAGGTAGTAATAGAATTTTCACCATACGCATGCTGATATATGGCTTCAAGTCACACAATTTCCAATTCTGACAATAATTTATTCACTATAACCTTCTCCCTTATTTTTCCACAAAATGAAAGTAAACTTATGGGTCCTACTCTCCTTTCCCTTAAAGACAGGTTTAACAAGTGCATGTCTCCAATCAAGAAGAATCTCTCCACATTTATATGACCTAACATATAACAGATAAAATGCACTGCATGTTCATGCCAAAGTGTTCTCGGCTCATTATTACTAGTTCTATTTCCTCCATGTGCTTTGTTTGTTTGTTCTTTTTCAATATAATCTAATTTGATTTTAGTATCTGAGGTTACCTGAATGTCACTAGGACAATTTATCACCCAGTTTTAGAGCTGAATTGCTCTGCATAAGACTTTGTATATATATTTATAATATGTAGTGTCTGAGAATAAATTTTAGAATCTACAGTTTATCTTTTTTGTAAGTCTTTAACTCCTATCATATCTTATATAGCTATAAAATGCTCAATATCATCATATAACATTTCTTAAAAATGTTCTTGATCTTGTCTCATACTATGTTTAATTTGTCTGCCCAGCTTGTTTAATTTCATTTTCAAAGTTGTAGTTTGATCTCTTGTTCTTATGGAAATATATCCTTCTTACACTATGTGCCTAGATTTTGATGTTAAACATTTTTGTTTTATTTTTTGCATTCAAAATTTTTCTCTTTCAAAACTATCCACACTCCTTCTGCAGTTTTTCCACTGAAGGCATCACTCCAATTAGTTTTACATAGTGACTGGTTTGCTTACATATAATCTGTTAGTAATCTTCTGTGCATTGGTTTAATTTAGTTTTGGCAGAATTACCTAGCAAAAAAATTAACCTTTATAACCCCATGATCACTATAGACATCAACAGTGATAAAATTTGACATGAAGTAATAGTAATTTCTTTAGGAACGCAAACAATGTCTAGTATGTTCCATTCCCTGATGGCTTTTTAACAATCTGAAGCAATTGTTGTCCAAACACACTTTGTAAATAATTTCCTTACTAATGTTGTTGAATCAGTATGATTCCAGTCTCTTTCTGGTAAGTTTAAGTCTCCAGCCACTATTATTCTTCTCTCCTGGATTTCATGCAAGAAATGTATGAATTTGATTATGATTGGTTTGATTTTATTCCTATGTAAAATATGATCATATCATATCAGTGTTAATCACAGCGGGTATAACCATGAGTGAGGAGCAGAAAGATTCTATGTTCGTCAATATGATGTTCTCCTGTACTGCAGACCATAGATGGATTTGGGTTGTTTGTTTAAAAATTGTTTAGATTGACTAGTAGACTATTGTTATATATTTATTCCATATTGAGTAGTTTGGCACTTAAAATCCCTCATGAGGATTGTATTATTAATCTTGGCATTTTAGGGATTAGTCAAAAAATCCTCATGCTCTGTACAGGCCTGAAACAGTCCAGTAATATTTTGTTCAATACCACTTATGTTTATTATTGGGTTAGCAATTTAGAGTTCTATGTTATTTTCTTGGCATTTGCTTTTATATTGCTCTACCAGTGTTGATATTGATGATATTGATGACAATATCTCTATATTTGTACCTTATCATCTGTTTTATTGGGTGTGTAATAATGGCAGAAGTTACACCCAGAATTTGTGCTATAAAATTTGGATCTTTAAAACAGATTTCAATCATGGCATGTATGTCAACATGCTGCAAACAAAGAAATGCTTCTAAATTACTCGTATCATTTATGCTTTTCTTGGGGATTGTTTCCCCATGTCTGCTGATTATCAAGCCTTCCTTTAATTACCAATGCTGTGGCATAAAGGGATAAAGCCATAATAATGGCCCAGGTGAACCATGGTCAATTAGCAGCTCAGGCACCTGAGATGATAGTAGGGAGGGATGGACATGCCCATCCATCAGGGGAGGGCATTCATCTAGGAATTCCAAAAGGGGAGGCATGGTCCATCAAGGGAAGTAGCTCTCAGATGTAAAAGGCGAGTGAAGGGAACTGGGATACAAAGGGGTAAGTCATAAAAAAAAAAAAAAAAAACTCCTGGTGTAGACTGTCATTGGCATGACACTCTGGGGTGCCCTTAGGTTCTGCACTGGCTCCAGCCTTAGAACTGAGATGGTTTGAGGGAAATAGGAGAAGCTGGTTTACCCGGTGATGGCAGGAGGCACAACATAGACAGAAAGAATGAAGTAGAAGTAGAATAAAAAAGCATTCCTTTAATCTAACAGGTCAAAATTGATTCCACCAACCTAGAGATTTCTCCAAGAGCTGAGGCAAGAGCTGTCTATTGTGGGGGAGGGGGGTCGTCATCCAGTTAGCCTCTTTGCAGTCTTGTTGATAGTCCTTAGGTAGCTTAAATTCAGTACCTAGGAAGGAGGACATGTGAACTGCATCACCACAGTGGCTCAGAATGCTCTCCACTTGTGAATGCTTACTTTTGCATATTCACCATGAAGGCTACTATCCATCATGGCTTGATGAGTCTAACACCCTCCTGCTGGTCACCGCTCTGCATAGCTGCCCCTCATTCTTGCTGCTGGCTCCACCACCACCTCTCCCCTCTGGATGGACCCACCCATCCTGCCTGCTAGTACTATTAAACACATATGCAGATAGTCAAACTTAGATTGCCTGGGCCATATTCAGAACTTTATCCCCCTACACCACCAATGCTGACACAACTCAATTTTCTTAGTGATCAGAGGTTTAGCATTTAATAAATCTACCTTCATATTTAATTTTCTCATAAATCCTTTATACTTAAGTTTTATTTTTTGGAATTAGAAGAATATACTATGGTGATTAAAATATCCTGTTTAATACTTGTAGCTCTCAAGGAGCAAGGTGCAGGCCACCAGGTGCAAAGCACTGCAGCAGGCTTGCACATCTCAGTCCAAACTGTTAATCACAGAATCCATCTGGCACTTTCTGCTTAGTAGCAGATCAAATGTCAGAATTATGTCTTTATGTATAGGTGGTATAAGATGTAATGGGGGATTTCACTAGCAGGCAGACATATTTTTCCCTTTCTTGCTGGGGTATTTGATTAGCACATCATAACTTAATGCTTATTCATGAGGGACAACCTACTTATAATCATACATTAACATGTGAGCAGTGACCATGCCTTAATTGCACTTAATTTTTAAACTATCTGAGAAGTCCTAATTGTGCATTAGAATACATGACACTGGCATAAACTGCACATATATTAGACATCTTTGAGTCTGTTTTACAGAAGTGGAATCATCAGTAAGTTGTATGATTTTGTGACAGCAAAGTCAGTGTCTGGCTTGCTGGTTTTCACTTGTAGTTTGACTCTAGTATAACTTCAGATAGGTTGTTATTTTTGTCTCTCCTTTCCGTGTTGCACAGCGGCTGTGCTTGTGTGATTTATTTTAATCACAGGAAGAGCCTGCGTAATGCATGATGTGCGTGAAATTCTGATTTTGTTGAGTTTATGGCTTCTTGAGGTACAGTTGAGGCTCTCTCATTCCTCAGGACATTTGCATATGTAGTTGCAGGTCTACACTTATTCACACATGGCATGACTGTTTCATCATGAATCTGCAATATTTTTGGTATTCTTAAACTTCTCAAGGGTATTAAAGTTTTGTCAGTAGAAAGTATACTTTCTGTGAGAGTGAGGCAGTTCTTACATTGCTCTAGATAATTACTATATGTCAAGTCTTAGAAAGTTAGCCTGAATAGTTCCTCCCAACCCAGTTTAAGGTAAGATTCTTCCTAAAATCAGAAAACAGTAAGTTGTTACTCAGAACTTAGGTTTAACTTTGTCAAATTTCCACTAAATTCGTAAGTTTTACAATAAGTTATTTTTAAATTTTTTTGGCAAAGGCTGCACTTGTAAAAATTAAGAAAAAGGGTTCTGCTTCAAGCTCTTGAGTCCCAAGTAGCTGAAGACCAGTGTCTCGAAGCTAAGAACTCAAGAATCTGATAGCTTGTACTCACGCAAGCAGCTGCTGCACCTTACTGACACACGGTATTTGATTTTGAGCTAGGTAAGTATGGTAGATGAAGAGAGAGAGTGGGAGAAGGATTTTAAGGCTAGGGAGTGGCAAGAAGGATTTTAAGGTTATGGAGCAGGAAGGCAGTTTCAGAATTCGGGAGCAGGAGGAGAGTTTTAGGTTTAGAGAATGGGAAGGGACTTTGGGATTAGTGAGTGATCAAGCAATGTAAGTTTAGGGATGGGGTGGAGTTTTAGTTTTAGGGAGCAATCATGGATTTTAGATTTAGGGAGGGGAGTGGAGGTTTAGGGTTAGAGAACAAGGAATTGGGTTATGAACTGGGTGGGGGTTTTAGGATTAGAGTTAGGGCTCTGGTAGTTATACAGTTTAATTAGGTCAGGTTTTGGGAGAGCTAAATACTTAAGTAAGATTGAGCTAGTGGGAATTAAAACACTTGGCTTTTCAACAAGTGGCACCAAGGATGTCACAAACATATAACATGCATGCACTTTTAGTAGACCTTGGGAAAAAGCTACTGTTACATGGAACATTATACTAATGTGTGAGTATGTGTAAGAGCTCCCCAAACCTGAAAAGCTAGTTTCTGCTTAGACTGAATTACTGACCATGACAATTACAATACCAAGGAGGAAGGAGCATAAGCAATTTGCACTAACCTCAGTGCAGATGTTTTTGTGAGATGTACTGATACACTTGATGTTATGTCACTGTCTTAGGAGCAGTTCAGAAAACCAGTCAAAGCATGGACAAGTATTTAAAATTCAAACAAATTGTATACTTTCTATTTTATGTATGCATAGCTCATTTTGCATAAGATTCTAAAAGCACATTGGATAAAATGGGTTAATGTTTTACAAGTAAGCTAAAGTTGTAAGTAATATGTGAAGTTTATTCTGTACCAACATTGTTCAATAAAATATAACAGATTCATGATGACAGCATGAACAACAATTATTCTGACTAATATCACTCAGACTTTTTGAATTATAAAGTGTTATGTGAAAAAAAACATACTGAGGCACATGGTATGAATCAGGTAATAGTGAGATCAAAAGTGTTCAAATGGGAATAACTGAAAGACACTGAAAATGCTCATTTCAAACAAACAGAGCTGTTAGTTAAAGCTGCTATCTTCTCTGCCACTGTTTCCTTCATTGAATTGTCTCTTATTACTTCTTTGTTGCAATGCTTTTGCATTTATTCTTCTCACGACTAAAGACCCAGTGCTATATCTTTCAGCATGCACCTCTGCCTCTCTCTTTTGTGCTTCCTGTCTTTGAATTAAGAACTTGTTGCTTTATTAATGGATAGTGCATTTGATTTTTGGGTATACTAATTTTGCATGATTGTTCTTGTTGCCTGTTTGCAGATAGGTTACTTCAGCTTTGGCTCTTTATCAGAAACAAATTACTGTTCACATGTTTGAAAGCCTGACTTTCAAAATCAGTTTTAAAAGTAGAAAGAACTTGCTTCCTTAAATTATTAAAGTGATTCTCTTTGCTTAGAAATCTTAACTGATTTATAGCTTTCCAAAGCCAGTGAAATGCATGTCAATCATTTCAGCTAACCACTCTCTAATTTTTTTAATTCTTTTCCATTTCTGATGTTTATTTCTTCTTAGAAGTATAATTTGCTTTTTTAAACACCTTTATTGAATTATCACTTGTTACATAGGCAAATTTACATTTATACAAAAGTAATCAACTTGTATTAAATTAACATTAACAAACATTATACTTCACATATATTGCTATAGATGCTGCGGTGGTGGTGCTGCGGTAGCATTGTCGCCTCATAGTAAGACGTTGTCCTGTTCGATTCTCAGCTAAAGCGTCTTCTGTGTGGAGACATGCGTGAATGGGCATACCTTCATTGAAGGTTGTACGTTAGGGCTGGCAACTCAGTACGTAAAAATCTACTGCCAATCATTAGTGGACCGGAGTTCCGCTGTGGCGACCCCTAACCGGGAAACGCCAAAAGATAGAACAACATACTTCACATATATTGCTATATAGCATATAATCTAAGCAACATTATATAAATTATTCAATTCCTTTGCCTTTTTTTAAACAAGAAACATATTTATTAAACCATCACTTACAACATATGCAATCATACATTTATGCAGCAATGCTAATCATGATAAAAAGCAACTCTGACTAGCTGCCACAAACATATTTATATAGGTGGCCATTTACTGAAGGTGCATGCAGTTTGCCCTTTCCAAATCCTTTCCAGCTTTCCAATATAAAATAATGAGTGATGATAAAATTTTCCTAGTGTGAGATGAAGTTTAAATTCAACAGTGATTGTCCTGGCCCCCCTATAAATAAACCACACCAAACACAAAGACATTTGACGACCTTTATTGAATATTGTCATATAATGAACTTTAGGCACACAAAACAACATCAATTATCTTCATCAACAACAATCTCCAGGGCAGTGTAACTACTCACCCTGGATGATTATACCTCAGGGCAGCGTACCTGCTCATCCTGATACCTCCTCCACCGGGGCGGCGTACCCGCACATCCACCACAATTAATAGGCAGTGTACCTGCTCACCTCCTGACCAAACAACCATTAGCCAATGAATAACCACCTTCCTTAGAGGGGGAACAGAAGAGGACAATCCTGTCCCTCTTCTCTGCCACCAGCCTGATCCCCAGGCTGTTCCCCCTCCTAAACCCTAGCCTCAACCATACCCTCTAAAAATAGCTTCAAATGCAGATTAAACAGAACCAAACCCAGCTGATTAAGATGAACCCCATCCGTTCGATGCCAGCCCTCTTCTCCATCCCCCAAATCTCTGTGTTCAATGGTATGCATCCCCAGAATTCTTAATTGCTTAGCCAATCTGTGATTGATGAATGTCCTGGCCTTTTCAATCGCCCTATAACTATGTGCATTCCTCCAACACAAATGAGGAATCAACTCTGACCAAACAATTTCCATACCTGGGTACAATGTCTGTAATCTCAACAAGTCATGTGAGATAATATCCACTAAACACTTCTTAGAAGGAATGCCCAAATCATTGCCCCCCCAAATGAATTACTAATATGCCAGGGCAGCCTACCTTCAGTTTAACCTTCTCAGATTCAGGCTGCAACCTATCCCACCGAATACCTCTAACCCCATGCCAAGTCACCAACACCCTAAATGTGATAAACCCAAATTTCTTTCATCTTCTCTGACTAAAGCATGCTTCTCTGCCCAGTGGATATACGAATGCCCCAAAATGATGATATGCTTCCCTAAAAAAAAAAGAAAAGATTATTAATCAGGACAATGACTATCTAATATATGATAAAAATGCATTTGAAGACCACCTCCCCAATCTCTTAATAACTTCAATTGAACTACCCTCTCTAGCTAAATTGGAAGCCCTGGAGATTCTAAAAGAGTGAGCTGCAAACCTATCTGCAGGAAATCCCATGCAGTGTAAAACTCTCCTAACCAAACCTATAAATTTACTACTCCAAACTACCTTCCCATCCACCGAACAAAAAAACTAACTCATCTACACTCCCCGTCCACCTCCTCTTGAATTCTTTGGCCCACGTTACTGGGCAAAGGCTAGGATTCCTGTCAGGCTTGATCACCACCATGAATCCCCTGCCCAATTGATCTGTCTTACTCTTCCTTAATGCAATAGTAACCTCTCCCTCAGCTACGATAACATCCTTCCAACATAATGAACCTAACAACTCCGAAACACGGAAGGCACCAAAATATAACCATGTACATAGTGTGCCCCACATGAAGTAATCCAAAGACCCACCTTGTAATAACCCTAACCTCTTCAACAAAACTTTCAATACTTCCCTTGTAAGCAGCCATCAAGTGTCCCTACATTCCACCACCACTCTCCCCCAGCCCCTCAACATCTGCCCTAATGTCCAGGACTTTGTGAAATCTTGCAACCACGCTACCTTAACGAAAATGCTAATAGCAGCAAATCCACCTTGGCTGTCTGCAAAGCCTTGCCTATCCTCCAAGCATGAGCCACATATCGCAACAAAAATTCCTCCAACTACACCCCCTCCTCTTCCAGCAACTGCAAAACAAACTGATTAAAATCAGAAAGAGCCCTACCGTAAGCCTTCCTCATAGAAGGAGCCCAGGAATGCTGCATCAATCACCTGGCTATCTTGTCCCAAGATTCCACACCTCCTCCGGCAGGGTTTCTGGCACATACTCCTCCCATGGAGCCAGCCCTCGAAACCTGTGAAACTGAAATCGGGACAAGCTATCAGCAATATCATTCTTAACACCAGGCACGTGCACTCCTGCAAAAGCAAAATTTATTAATAGGGTCTGGAAAACCAGTTTACGTAAAACCAATAATAACAATTCCAACTTAGCCATCTTCTTTTGCAATACCCTCAGCACAGCCATATTGTCAGAATAAAAAACAACTCGTTTGTCCCTCAAATGCTCCTTACATACCACAGAAGCCACCCATATAGGCATCAACTCTAAAAAGGCCATGTCACACCTCCATTCCTCATTCCAGTCCCTAGGCTATTCAGCTGCAAACCACTGACCCCCAAAGTAGGCCCCCATACCGGCACCCCCAGCTGCATCCATAAACAACTGAAGTTCCTCCTGCCCCACCCAGTCAGACTGCCAGAAAGAGATCTCATTAAACTGTTGCACAAAACCATCCCACAACACCAAATCCTCCCGCACCAGCTCTAACCCAATGATGTTTGTTCCTACCCCCTTTCAACATATAAGCCACTGACCTACAAAAGGCTCACTGAGGGTGCACAGCTCGACAGGCAAAATTCAAAAGGCCCAACAACTCCATGACTAATCGAATCCATATATTATCCTTGACCAGCACCAAGCGTATAGCTGTCCGAAGCCTCTCTATCTTATCCTTGGGTAGACAAAACAGTCCCCACTCTGCATCTACCATTAATCCCAGAAATTCTAAGGCTCTCACTGGAGCTTCCATCTTATGCTGAGCCAACGGTACCCCCAACTCCTTGCACATGCTCGTAAATTCCCTCAAACCCTCTTGTGCTCCTGCCCTTCCTTCGCCCACCAGCAGAAAATCATCTAAATAATGCACTGCCTTCTGTATTCCCACTCTCTGCATCCAAATCCAATGTAATATGGTACAGAACTTCTCAAAGGTCGGACATGCCACTGAACAACCCATCGGCATAGCTGTATCAAAGTAGTACTTATCACCTACCTTCATCCCCAGTAACAGCCAGTCCTCCCTCCTAATAGGCAACAAGTAAAAGGGAGACTCAATGTCAACTTTAAACAGCCATGGCTCCTGAAATTCCCTGATCACTTTCACAGCTTCATCCAATGATGCATAATGCACCCTGCCCTTCTCATCCGGAATAAAATCATTCACTGAATTCCCTTCCGGAGGTGACAGGTGATGTATCAATTTGAATTCCCTGGGCTGTTTCATCAGTAATAACTCCAAGGGTGAAACCTTGTAACTACAGAAAGGCGGACTGTCAAAGATACCCAAGAAATGCCCCGCCTGACACTCCTTTTCCACCAAAACCTCCAAGATGTCCTCTTTACCATGAACTGAATGCAGGTTCTTGCAAGCCCCCCACCCCTTCCCATGGTGGATTTTATAGGAACCCCCGTTGAAACCCTTGTATTATCTCAATGTTTATCGCAAGGCCAGGAAACCGGCAAAGCATACCCTGCAGGACCTCCACCTTAATGGGGAATGGCGCCCCTTCCTCTATTGCCTCTGAAGAACCCAAGTCCCTGGGACCCACGAAAATTACCCCTACCCTGGGCTGGTTGAAACCACTGCGAGGAGAGGAAACCACCCTCACGCACCATAACATTGGAGATGCAAGTGGAAAGGTTCTGCCTACTGCAGGAAATGGCCGAATGTGTCCCTCCACATCTTGAACAAGTGTGTGCATTATTAAAAGACCAATACACACCCGCTACATCTCCCCCACTAACCCTCTGATTAAACCCACCATAACTATCCATCATCGTAGCTAAACATATATCTGGATGACACACCTCCCAATGTAGTCACTGGTCCACAGCCTTCCGTTTGCAGAAATGCTGATCATACCAAAGCCACGCATTCCCTGGCCTTAACCACTGTGCCTCCCGAATGATAAGGAAATATCCTAGAAGAGGCAAGGCCAATGATCCATCCCTCTCCAGCTGCACCACCATATAATAAATAAAGCCAACCACCCAATTATCCCACGTCCTAGGGTGAAGCTTACCTATCCTCTTCCACCCCAATGCCACTAAAGCCGCCAGCAAGTCCTTGCTATTAGATGACTCCGCCTACACTAACTACTGGACCCCTTCCACATTGATCAACTCAAACAAATCCACATATTCTCCTTACCAAATTTTTTCTTTTACCGACCTTGGAATGTGCAGAGTCTCTTGTCCCAAAGCTCGGGTGGCTAACCAGTCCCCTGGCTGCAGCCCAAAGTCAGAGTCTACCTCTGAGTCAACAACCGAACTGTCCCCGGAACCTACACTCTCCCCAGTCGCATCTACGACTGCATACCTGACTCCCTGTGCCACCCCTTTCTGAGCACCCTCTGTTGCTTGTAATTCCCTCCCCGAGATCTCCACCTAACAGTTCCCCTTCATCCTCACACCCCCCACAATCCTCAACACACAGTTCCCCAGCCATTGCTGAAATAAAACCATTACCTGCTCCTTCATCTTGAGACGTACTGGGAGCTGGTGTATCCACTGTCACCATCTGCTTTGCTGTCTGCTGTCTTTTCCCCTGAGCTAGGGCGCTTGTCGTGGGGTGCCGCCTCTTCCGACCTGAAACTTCAAATGTACCTACTTCCCCTAACCCTTACTACTTAAGCCTACTATGAGTCCCTCCCTCCCCTTACATCACTTCCTTTAACTTCTCCCATTCCCTTTAACTTTTTCATCCTTCCATCACACTAACTAACCTACATGCAAAGCCTCCCATTAATCTCTAATCTATACCCTCCCTTACCCTTTGCTCATGGGACCGTGGCAACTTAGTTTGTCCCAAACTACATTTATTGTTTTTTTTAAGTAATTTAAGATGAGAATACATTTATGTTAAGTCCAGTTGTATTAGAGTAAACACTCTTATTTGTATATTCAACATGCTTCTCTAATATAAAGTAAACATTGTAACAAATGATGAAAAAAAAGTCAATTTGGGAGAATCTATTCACTGGACCTGTCAAATGTTCTTAAAATTACAAACCTCCGTTGGAAGTGTGACCTCATTAAGGTTTACAGAGTGCTCACAAGCACAAGGTATATCCTTATGATCAGTGATTCCACAATACTCAGAGTACATACTCCTCTCCTTAGAATTTGAAAGGAAACTATACATGTGACCTGCTTGGCTGAGATTGAAATAAGGGAAGTAAACTGCAGCATCACAGATGTAGAATCAAAGATGTAGGAAGTGCCCACTAATGTTCAAACATTGGTCAACTGTTTTAGGAGACCCACCCTAAATAAGATGCAGCTGAATATAGTAACATTTTAAAACTGCTAACCATTAATTAAGCTGCCCCTGTGCTAACTTGGACACTTCCAGCATCTTGGATGACCTCCAGGATTCAGAACAGATTTTTAGCATGTAATACTTGGTTCGGAACATGGTGCTATACCCAGGGGACTCAGTGTGATAAAAAAAGCTGTGTGATTACAAGGCTTGCTTTGTGACTAACGGACCATGCTGAGCTTGTAAACTGAATGGACAATTCACTGCCCATATTCTATATTTTGCAGACATCTACTTCAAACAAAGTTTCAAATAAAGTAAGGTAAGGATGACACTCACAACTGCTTGGAGTGTACATCAAGTGGGCAGTCGTGATGCATTCATTTCCCTAGAGAACATTGAAATCTTTTGCTGTCATAGACAAAGCCAGCTTTAGGTGAAATGGTGCTGTACACTGCTCCCCCACACCTCCCTGGTACCCCTCATTCTAGTCTCTCCACACCATCCAGATGGCTTTTTCCAACCAGTTTATCTTACTGTTCAGCTTTTTCTTGGATACTTTCAACACATTGTAACTGCCCAAGGCAACCCTATAATAACTGAAGAGGAAATGACTGAATCAAGCTGAGGGTCTGGGAGTCCTCAGAATCTCCTGGGTTATAAATGCTCTGAGGTACATTTTAGAACTTCTTTCCTCAACTCGTTGATCTAGTGATAACCTGAAAAAAAAAACATAGAAAACATTAGTAAGGAAAGAAATGTAGGCATTCCCCCCACACACACACACACAAGCTACATCAGCCTTTTGTGCACACCTCTGAGCAGGGCTGGTTTTAAACTAGGTGGGGTTCAGGGCAGAGACCAGACTGTTAAGTCTGTGGCAAAATTTGCTTATATAGCCTAGGGTGTGGAGGCCCCCAGGCCTCAGGAAACTATGTGAATGTTTTATGATGTGTTTTATACCTTACTTTTGAAAGATAATGACTTGCTAATTGTTGCCAGAAGATTTATATATGTGCCTGAAAATATTATGTGTGTCCACAGATAAAAATGGTTGTATTCATTTTAAACACACACACACACACATGCACACGCACACACGCACACGCATGCACACGCATGCACACACACACACACACACACACACACACACACACACACACACACACACACACACACACACACACACACACACACACGCACACACACACATGCACACACATGCACACACACGCACAAACACACACACACACACACACACACACACACACACACACACACGCGTGCGCGCGTGCTGAATGCTTACCTACAGGCAAACTGGGGGAATGACAGTTCCTATATCATGTCTTTTAAGTGATGGAAGAAACCAGAGTTCATGAATAAAACCATACTGAGACAGAGAGAGCATACAGACTCCACACAGAAGAAGCCACAGTTAGTGACTCAACTAGAGCCATGCAATGTAAGATGGTAATACTACTCACTGTGCCCCTGTCCTGATGATTAGTTACTTTCATGCACATCCTGTTCATGCCAGACAACTGAAGATAGCCACCTATTGTATGAGTACTAATGTTTATGATGAAATGTGGGCAATTTTGGAGAACACTGGACCACAATAGTGTTTTTGCATCTTAAATGTTATGCCAACATCAGGGTTTGACAGCTGCATACTGCTGCTGCTGTAACATTCTAAACCTACTGAAAGTGATAACAGAAGGGGAAGTGCAGTGAAGACGTCCAGAGGAGTTAGTCATATTAATGTGGACCATTCTTTTTGCTTAATTCAGTGCATTGTCCTAATAATAATCATAGCTGGCCTTAGGCATAGGCCAACTAGGCGGCTGCCTAGGGTGCTACTCTAGCAGAGACACTTTTTCAGTATTTATTTGGTATAAGGAGACCAGGATGGGGGCATCAAGTGGTGTGGTGGGGGACGCTGTAGACCCCTTTAGCCTTGGGCACCAGTTGACCTAAGGCCCCTCCTGATAATAGTACAGCAAACAAAGTACTATTACTACCACTACCACTACCACTACTTGGAGCTTTTAGCCCTGGGCCTCCCCTGAAAATATGCTTCTACCCAGTCGGACTTTCCCGGTAATCAAATGTCAGGCTGTAATCGCAAAGGCAAAGTGGACCTGTATCCAGAAAAGGTCCTAGTCCTTTAAGAGTGTATTTTAGTACCAGTAAAATAGACAGGACCAGTATATCCAACGAAAAATGCTCAGTAGAGGTAGGAAATGCACTACAGAGAGGTCTCTGCCTTATCAGTCAGCCAGTGTCCTTTTGAATCCCCAAGAAATATATAGTAGACACTCCAAATTACTGGTATACAGAAGTTAATTCCTCAGTCCTTTACTATTGCATCCAAGCACTACTTAGTGTTACAGAATATTACAGGGTTCAATCACTGTTTTTTATTGTATAGTAAATGGGAGTGGCTAGGGCCAGTAGCCAATCGGCATGTGTAGGTGTGTAAGAGTGGGCTGAATCCTTTATTCACATTCATGCTGAAAGGTGAACCAAGTCCTCACAGTCCCATTGGATTATCACAGAGATTATAAACCAACAATCAGAATTGTTACAATTCCATCTATAGTTCAAATAATTTAAATAAACCACCACTCAGAATTGTTACAATTCCATATATAGTTTAAATAACTTTTGAGCATTTAGTCACTAAAATGCAATGAGTAAAATGCAATGTGTAAAACAAGAGTGCCCACAAACCAAAGTAATTGCATTCATATGTTAAAAGTGTCAGATGGGTGCCTAAGTAAGCAAAATACACTAAACATTTACGGTGCTTTTAAACTTCTCCATGGATGGAATCATACTCTAATGGGAACTTTTCAATAAGTTTCTAATAGGTTTTTAAGAAAAAATTCATAACTGTAGAGATTCAAGTTAATAAAATAATAAAGACTGAAACTGCTAAATACAAAGAACCTCAAATCTCTTCAAACGAATTACAAATAAAAACTACAGATAAAAAACAAGTAAATAAATTAAATGAGAAAAAAGTGAAATTGGGAGCAAAGTACAGTAGAGATAAAAAGATTGAATCTAGTATTCCAGAATTTAAACAAAAGCTATAGTGGAGATAATAGAAAAAAAAAAGCATCTAGTTCTCCAAAACTTAAGCAAAGGCAATGGAAAACCTTATAGTCCCAATCTATAAGCCGAGCTGGTGCTGCGGAAAGCTAATGTGAAAAATGGTCTTAATCCTTAGTGATATTTATAGTGGTCAGGTTTTCTGAGGTTGAGGATCAGGATAATAGACTCTTTGGAATTCAGTCCTGTTTTTTTCCAGGCCATTAGACAAATCTGTCATATTAGTTCCCCTTTCTCCAGTAAATCATTGTGGTTACCATCCAATGGGTTTTTAGGAATATGGTTGAGGATGTGGAATTTGAAGACATTGTGCCCTGCATTGCACTTTGCATGTACAGCAAGTGGGTTTGAAAGGCTGAGGTAACTTGGGTCATGCAGGTGCTTAGCCACTCTTGATTTTAGTTTGTTGACTATTTTTCCTACATAAAAACCTTTGCATCTGGCGCACTGTGCCCTATATAACACACCTTCGGTGTTGCAATCTCCCCTAACACGTGCAGGGAATTCAATGTGGTTGTTGGGACAGTAAAAGCTGTTTTTTGGCTCATGTCGCCACAGTAGGCACAGGTAGGGTTACTGCCAGGGAATGTTCCTCCTATCGTAGTTGTCATTGACTCAGCTTTCTCCAGAAAATCCCTGATGTTCTTACCTCTTCTGGGGGTGAAGTTCAGTCTGTGGGGAAAACAAGCCTGATAGTCATGTTCTCTCTTATGATGGACCAATTGTCTAAAATTACTTTGATGGTTTCTTGGTAGTCCAATTGAGTAGTTTAATATCATGTTACAGTTGCATTTGTCATTGTTTAATCCTAGGGATGTCACACGTGGGTTTCTGAACATAGGAAATGTCCTTAGTTCACCTTTAGATGTTTTTAGGGTAATGGGTGTTAAAATATCCTTAAGTAGTCTGTTGGAGTATTCCCTAGCAAGGAAGTCTTTTTCCAGGTTAGTGATGTTCCTCATTAAGTCTTCTAGTTCCTTTGACACTATTGCTACTCTGAGTTTCTGAGACTTAATAATATTTATTTTAAGCCTGTGGGGGTGCATACTGTGTGCATGTAGTAAAAGATTTACCCTTGTAGGCTTACAGTACAGATTATGCTTTAGTTCAGTGACGCCTGGAGTTTTGCTGACCATCAGAATGAGGAATTTAATGTTGCCCTGGCTGTATTTTGTCATAAACCAGAGGAAGTTCATTGAGATACTAATTTGGTCAATGAAACTGTTGAGCATGCTGTGGTCGTTGTTCCAAATGATAAAGATATCATCAATATAGTGGAAATAGCACCCCATATGTGGATAAAAAGGGGAGTTGTATACGTTCTTGGCTTCCCATTTCCCCAGTGCTGTGTTAGCTAAACTAGGGGCCATGGCTGCCCCCATTGCTATGCTGGTGGTCTGTTTGAAAATGTGCTCATTGAACCTGAAGTAATTGTTTGTTAGTAGAATGGTTAATAGGCATCCAAAAAATAGAAGTTATGTACTTACCATAACGTTCCATGTTTGTAGTCCATCTTGCCTACATTCTTGCTGGATGGGTTTGGAGCTGATATTCATCTCTGACTTGGCCAATACTAAAGCTTGAGAGCTTTTACTGGCTTGAGGCTAGCCCCTATCCCATGGTGCCTTACAGCAATTCCCCAGATCTAGTTTGCAAGAAAGCAATAAATACCTGTCAGGTAAGAATACAAAAGAAGCTGTATAAATACAGCAAAGGATCAGAAACATAATCCATTCCAGGTGGACAATAAAGAGCAATGTCAGGCAGCACTAAAAAGAGGTCCACCAGATCCCCCAGATACAGGAAGGGGGTTGGAGGGAGGGACGCAAGAATATAGGCGAGATGGACTACAGACATGGAACGTTATGGTAAGTACATAACTTCTTTATGTCATGTAGTCCTATCTCACCTTAATTCTTGCTGGATAGGACAGCATCCCTAGCACCTTTATCCTGGGTGGCTCAAGCGAAGAGACTCTTCAACACAGTGGACCCAAAGGATGACCTGTCCCAGGAGGCCAAATCCAATTTATAATGAGTGACAAATGTATGTGGTCTTGCCCAAGTAGCTGCTGCACAAATAGTATCAATTGGGAGCCTAGATCTAAATGCACATGAAGTAGCTACAGCCCTAGTAGAGTGACCTTTAGCTTTTACTGGTAATTGTCTACCAGCTTTTTGATAAGTAAGGATATGCAATCCGAAAGCCATTTTGAAAGAGTAATTTTAGAAACAGGCAAGCCTTTTCTTTTGTCAGAAAAGGAAATGAAAAGTTGATCAGATTTTCTGAATTCTTTAGTCCTGTGTATATAAAATATGAGTATCCTGTGGACATCTAGCTGGTATAGTCTATACTCTGATTTATTAGAGTGGTTTGGTAAAAACACAGGTAACTCAAGGGTAGTATTCAGGTTGTGCTCTGAGCATACCTTAGGAAGAAAGGAAGGGTTTGTCCTGAGAGAGACTCTGTCCTTGTGAAAGATAATGTAAGGAGTTTGAATACTTAGAGCTTGTAGTTCTGAAAGTCTCCTAGAAGATGTTATGGCTACCAAGAACAAGGTTTTCCATGATAACAATTTTAAGTCTGACGACGAGGATGGCTCAAAGGGTGCAGACATCAAAGATGAAAGGACTAAGTTTAAGTCTCAGGGTTCTAATGGTTGTTTTATTGGTGGCCTAAGAAAAACTCCTTTTAAGAAGGTTTTACACAGGGAGTGCTGCATGATTGGATTTCCAATTAAACCAAAATGGAAATTGGAAATGGCAGCTAATTGAACTCTAACTATAGTGGCTGCTGCACCTTCATGAAAAATTATTGTTAGGAAGGATAAAATGGATTCTAAAGGAGCCGTATATGGATCTAAGCCCTGATTTGTAGCGCAAAGGGAAAACCTTTTCCATTTGCTAGAATATAGTTTCTGAGTGGAAGGTTTATGGGATGAAATTAGGATGTGTTTGACCGCTGGGGATAATGAAATACACCTGGCTATACGTGGAATTGGAGCAGCTATACTGTCAATTTGAGGGTGTGGATGGAGGGATGGAACTGTCCCGATTGATGAATCAGGAGATCTGGAGATGGGTCCAGAATCCATGGTTCCTCCAAGAGGTAGGACCACAGGAAAGGAAACCAAACTTGTCGAGGCCAGTACGGAGCAATGAGGATCAAGGAACTCTTCAACTGTCTTGCTTTCTGTATTACTTTGGGGATGAGTGGAAAGGGAGGAAAGGCATAAAGAAGTCCCGGGGGCCAGTCATGAACTAGATCATCCCTGGGTGACATCCCCAGATGGGGAATGAGGGCAAAGTAGCTGCTGCATTTGGTGTTCAGGTGAGTGGCAAACAGATCACAACAAGGCTGTCCCCATTTGTGAAAGATGTCTTTCACAACCATTGGATTCAGGGACCATGCGTGGAGGCATCAGAATTGCTCGGCTGAGTTTGTCCGCTATTACGGTGGATTTCCCTGGGATATGCGTTGCTATCAGGAAGCATTGAGTATCCATTGCCCATTTCCAAACTCTTAAGGTCTCTCTGAAAAGTTGGTAAGACTTGGTTCCCCCCTGCTTGTTTATGTACCACACGACAGACATGTTGTCTGACTGAATCACAATTGTTCTGGTTGTTAGAGAGCTGTGAAGTGCTTGCAACATATGTAGCACCGCTTTCATCTCCAGAACATTGATGTGCAAGTGGTTCTTGTGGTTTTGCCAAGTACCTTGGACTGTCTTTCCCAGATAATGCCCCCCACCCTATCTGGGAAGCATCTGTGGTCAAAACTACTTTCTCTTGGGGGGGAACAAGTGGACGACCTAGGACAAGTTGTTTGGTGTGTAACCACCATGTCAGATCCCTTTTGCATGCATTTGGTATTAATATCTGGTGAGACAATGGAAGGTCTTGCATCGACCATTGTGTAAATAGCATCCATTGGAGAATCCTCATATGTAGGCGAGCAAGAGGAACTAATAATATGGCGGAAGCCATAGTCCCTAGGACTTTAAGGACTATTCTGTCCTGGACTCTTTGTTTAATAAGGATCTGACCTGACTGCATAGAGATTCCACTCTTTCTTGTGTTAGCTTTACTAACATGGTGGTTGTGTCTATTTCTGAGCCTAGATATACAATATGCTGCGAGGGAGATAAGACTGACTTTTGCAAGTTGACAGTGATGCCTAGGCTGGCACACAAGGATAGAGTCTCGTCCTGGGTTCTTATGAGTTGATGCTTGGTGGTAGCAGTGAGGAGCCAGTCGTCTAGGTATGGAAACACCTGGAATCCCTGACATCTCAGGTGAGTCACTACCACTGCCATGCATTTGGTAAACACTCTGAGGGCTGTAGTGAGGCCAAAGGGCAGTGTTCTGAACTGAAAATGACTGGCTCCCAGCCGGAAGTGTAAGTGTCTCCTGGAGCGCCTGTCCATTTTGATGTGGTAGTATGCATCCTGGAGATCGAATGAGCACATCCAGTTGTCTTTCCCGATAAAGGGAAATATCAACTGCAGAGTGACTATTCAGAACTTTGATTTGCTTACATGCTTGTTGAGCTTGCTGAGATCTGGAATTGAGCTCCAGTCCCCTGTCTTTTTTGGAACTAAAAAGAATCGAGAGTAAATTCGGATCCTACTTGCTCTGTGGGGACTTCTTGGATGACTCTTTTTTGCAGCAACGAGATAACCTCTGATGTTGCCCGGTCTAGTTGGATGGGTGGTACGTCTTGAAGAGACCGGCTTGTTGGGGGTTCAGAAATAAAGGGGATCAGGTAACCTCTGGATATTATTGTGTGTACCCAGCGATCTTGAGTGATAGTTAGCCAGGTGCTTGGGTACAGCGATATACGACCCCCGACTGACTCCAGAGATGGACAGCCGGGCAACCCCTCAGGGTCGATGGAAGGGATGATCAGAGAAACCTTCTCTGTCTCCCTGATGTTGCAGACCTCCTCTGTTGCTAGGGCGGCATCTTCCATTATATTCTCCCTCTCTGCCCCTGGGGGAGGGTTCACCTTGTGCTTGAGGAAAACATTTTTGGGATTTGCAGAACCACATTGTCCCCCCTGTATTACCCTTGGGATAGGGTCTGGATGGGAGAGAGAAATGGACTCCAACGGCAGATAAGGTTTTTCCTTCCTACTCATACCTAGTCAAAGTCTCTTTCACTTGGGGTCCAAAAAGAGATGAACCATCAAAGGGAATGTTAGTGAAGTAAGACTTGAAGGATTCCATAAAATTACAAAGATGCATCCACGAATGTCTCCTGAGTGGTATTGCTGCTGTGGCTGCCCTACTTGCTCCATCTGCCGCATATGAGATCAGCCTCATGGAGGAGTTAGCTATGGAAATAAGGGTGGAGAGCTGCGCAGAAACCTTGTCCATGGAACCCAGAGCTACTGAACCCTGGAGGGTATTTCCTAATTCTTTCAGGAGATCCCTCTGAAGACGAGTAAAATGAGTCAGGTAATTCAGCGATCTTAATGTAAATGCCGCTGAAGAAAAAGTATGCTTCCCATACCTATCCATTGTTCTGGACTCCTTGTTAGAAGGATGGATATTAGAAGACGTCTCAGATAATTCCTTCTTGGTGGCTGCTGCTACCACCATAGCATCTGGGACTCCCTTACTAAGGAAAGACTTGTCTTCGGGTGCTGTCATAAAATTGTTTGGTCTCCTCAGGACGACTTCCACTGAATCTGTAGAGGTCCAAGCTTTCTGCGATATGACCCCCAAAAGTTGGTCATAAGGCAGTGTCACCCAAAAGGTGGAAGGTCGGGAGCCAAAGGCCTCAAGATACACTGATTCATCATCAGTAGGGTTAGAGGACTTCCAATCACCCCTTTGTCAAAGGATTTCTAGGATGTCAGAGAAGGAGACATCCCCAGAGGGAGATCTAGGAGACCCTTCTGATTCCTCTAAATCAGTGTCTGATGTGACAGACTCAGGGGAGTCAACATATTTCCTCTTACATAACCTCTTCTGAAGGAGCTCTCCAGTGGGATAATCTGGGGAGGTTTCGGAAGAGGAAGCACCTCCAATGGGGGCTACTAGGGGCTCTGGTTCCCTATGCTGTGGGGGTGGCAGGGGGGAAGAGGTTGCTGCCTGCTGCTGGTGGGACACAGTTTCTAAAGGAATGGCTTTGGCAGAGGATAAAGCCTTCTCTATAGCTTCAAAAGCCTCCCCACCACTCCAAAGAAGAGCTCCGCTCTGAGGGGGTGGATGGTTGACTCCTAGCAAGAGGGAACAGCTCCGAAGCAGAAGTGGGAGCCGAGCTGAGTTGAGCCGAGGCTCCGAGAGGGAGGGTTGGTTCCAACAAGAACCCAGGGTGACTGTCCCCCTCAGAGTCTACACGAAAACATCGGCTCCCAGAACCCTTGGTTCCAGACTGAGCCATCAAGGATAGAGTAATTGGCTCAGAGGAAACAGGTTGAATCCCCGGAGCCAAAGGGTCAAAGACAGAGGAACCTGACGTAATAGGCTCCGAGAGCGAAGCAGTTGGAGAAGGAACAGTGATCGGTACTGGGGTCGGCTTCGAGACCTTTGGGTTTGAAGGGGTCAATTTTCTAGCCAGAGCTGGATCCAAAAGCTACCTCTTCATCACCCTCTCGATGTCCTCATCTGATAGAGTCCTGGAGGATCTGGTGGAGACCGAAGGAAACCTCCTTCTCTCCAAAATAGGAGATCTCAAAGTAGGAGATACAGTCTCGATGTTGGGCAAATTCTTCGGTACTGAAGACTGTCTCAGAACCGATGAAATAGACTGCATCGAAGATGAAGCAGAGTCAGACCCGGAACTCCTTAGTTCCGACGCTTTAGAATTTTTGGTCGGCTCTCAAGTCAGGGCCAATGATTTTCTTTTTGAAGATTTTGGAGCTGCCTGACCATGTTCCAGTTGTTCCTGGAAGGAACTGGTCATGAAACCCCTGTCAGTAAGTTTTTTCTTCCTTTCGTTCAACACTCTTGTACTAAAAGTTTGACAGAAGGTGCAGGGTCCCTGTAAATGGGCTTCACCAAGACAATAAACACAACTGGTGTGGCTGTCTATAAGAGACATTTTCTGTGCACACCTGCCACATTTTTTGAACCCCGAAGGGCGATGATCCTTGTGATCCTTATCTTTATCTTTAGACATTCTTAAACACTAAGACAAAGGAAAATAACAGCATCACTACAATAAAGTGTAAAGAGAAGAAAAATTTTTTTTTAAACAGTCACACACACACAGGAAGGAAAGGCCCTCTGACTTAAATGGGCACTACGGCCCTCTAACATAAACTGGCCGTACAGTCCTAAAGGGGGGAATAGGGTTCAAAACTTTCAAAAACAGTCACACAATAAAGAAGAACTATAAATATATATAAAGATAGATAAAAGAGTAGAAAAAGAACTAACCATAGCAAAAAATTGTTTTACTTAGCCAACAAGCCAGTAAGACACAACCTTGAAGCTTTCGCGGCAAATGAGATCTGGGGAATTGCCGTGAGGCACCATGGGATAGGGGCTAGCCTTGAGCCAGTAAAAGCTCTCGAGCTTTAGTATCGGCTGAGTTGGAGCCAAATATTGGCTCCGAATCCATCCAGCAAGAATTACAACATCTTCTGTTTCACCAGGAAAAGCTGCAAAATTCCCATTGTAAGCCTTAATCATGGCCTGGATACAGTAGTTGTGAGGAAGTACCATTTAGGGGGACTCCACATCAATTATGACCAGAAAGGAATCCTTGTCGACCGAGATGTTCTTGATTTTCTGGAGGAAGTCCATGGAGTCTGAAATGAATGAGGGGTTATTCTTTGCAAGTGGCTTGATGTTGTAGTCCAGGTATATGGCAATGGGTTCCTTAATAGAACCATCGCTTGCTACTACTGGCCTGTATGGAGGATTGGTAATATTCTTGTGAGGTTTGGGGATTCCGAAGAATGGAGGTAGCTTCAGCAACGGGACCATTAGAAAATTTGCCAGTTTCTCACTGATCAGTCCGTACTCACAGAGGTTGGAAATTTCTGTGGTGATTTGTTCGTATGCCTCAGTAACTTCTCCAAGATTTGTGTTGTGGTAGTATCAGATATCTCCAAGTAGGTTCAGGATTTTCTGGTTGTAGATATTTGTATTGGTGACCATAATGCCCCCATCCTTAGCTTTCATTACTCTCCGTGTTTTGTATTGGCTGAGGGAGGTTAAAACTCTTCTTTCTTCTTGGTTAATGTTAAACGATCTTTTCTTTGGAGGTTTTTTGAAGATTTTTCTGAGATCTGATTCACATTTTTCTTGAAATGTGTTTATCACTTGGTTGTGTGGGGGCAAAAATTACTTGTTTTTTTTCCATGATACTGACACTGTGGAGGTGGTCACTTCTGTGTTGTCTTTTCTGTTCTCATGGAAATACAGTTTTAATTGTAATTTCCTGTTAAAGAGTCTTATGTCTTTGATTGTTTGCAGCAGGCTCCCCCTCTGATGTGGGATGAAGGTGAGTCCTTTTTTAATATCCTTAGATGAGGAGGATCCAGGAATGGATTCATATTTCTGTCAGTTTGTTTGTTGTTTCACCCTGATGCATCTCCCTTGTGGAGCAGGTTGTCCTTCTGGGGGTGCCACAGGTAATCAAACGTCATTAAATAAATAGATATTATTACTAAAATGAATTCATTAAAATGGAAGCAAATGACACTGAGCAACCAGAGTGTAAAGATGTATAGCACAAAAAACAGAAATGCTGTCCAACAAAAAAACTCTCCTTCTCAATCAAAAAAGAGAATCCCAAAATAACACAGGCCACTTACTTTTGTATGGTTTACTCTCCCCTCAACAATCTGGGAAATGGGGAAATTAGTCCTCTCTATTTATGTTGAAGAAATGAGCACATTCACCAGGAAATGTAATTGCATTTGATATATCTGAATCACTCATCATCAACAAGAAACATGTAATAGTCGTATCACTAAAAGACTTTTGCCTTACAGTGAATGCACACTTTAAACTGAAAGCACAGACAATGCCAAATGCAGAGTTGTCTTCTTTAGCATGGGGATTCATAAAAGCAACTATGTAACGAGAATATTACTAGTGCTGCTGAGTATTGCAGTATAATCATGGCACTAATTATTTAAACTGCATTATAGTAATAGGTAGGCATAACTGCATTTCCACTTCAGGGTTAAAATGTTTGTTTGTTTAGTATTCCCATTCGTAATACTCTATTTTGCAAAGTCTACCACAGTTAGTTACAAGCTAGCAATGCTATGTGAATTTTGGATTCATATTGATCGAGCAAAGGGCTTTGAATTGAATGCCATCCAGTCAATAATCACTGAAAACTACTTCTGGTAGTCATAGAAGTCTCCTCTACCAAATGTGGGGGAAACCCTCCTGCATCCCAACTGAAATCTACATATTTATATATATATATATATATATATATATATATATATATATATATATATATATATATATATATATATATCAACAAGCACTATGAGACATCAGCACTAACTGCTAGGCATATGTTCCTCCCCCAAATCTTCTCAATAAAACATAAATCATTTGAAAAATTCAAAAACACATTTCTTTGAGGGAACTATAAAATAAATAAACTTATTGAAAGAAAAGGAAGATATTGCGCTGTCAATATGACATTCCACAAAAACGCTCTGAGTATATTAACAAGATATAAAGCACTGTAAACAGAGCTATCAAGATGGCAAAAAATAAACTATGAAAGAAAGATAGTTACTAAAGTGAAAACTATTATTTAACTGTACTAGAAAAATGAATTATATGACAGGAGTGTGATGCTTTTAGAAAGTAAAACAGAATATGTTTTGACCTTGAAGATGATATATCCAGTGTATGCTCTGAAAATTTTAGCAACAGTTTTAAAACAGTTAAAAATAATGGAAAATGGAGTTAGAACTCAGGGATAATGTACTTCGTATCTTTCAAGGTACTATAAAAACAGCCATGAACAATGTAAACAATCAAAAACAAGAGAAACACTGGATACACACTGCAGGATACTTTAATATAAACAAATAGCAAGCGCTTTCACGACCAAATGTCGCTTCATCAGACTAGATTTTAAAAAAACACAGTGAACTGTTTAAATAGTATAATGTCATTAAATCTGTTATAGATGGTTAGTTCTCTTTTGTCACATTTTTTAACTTAGACATACGTTTTATTATTTACAATATTTTAAATTGTTGTGTGAGTTCAAATCAATGTTTTAATTAGGGCATGTGACTGATACACACATGATTGGTTTGATTTAGTGACATTATACTGTTTAAACAGTTCGCTGTGTTTTTTGAAATGTAGTCTGATGAAGCGACATTTGGTAGTGAAAGTGCTTGCTATTTGTTTATATTAAAGTATCCTGCCATGTGTATCCAGCGTTTTTCTTGTTTTTGACTTTTTTCTTCAACCTTGGCTACTTTATTCGGTAGTGGAGTTTGTTCTATATTAACAATGTAAACAATACTAACTCAGTGAGATAAGTTGATATTCACTCAGCTTTCCTTTACAAAACTGAATGTAACATTGGCAGGCCTCTTACTTTACAGATTACTGGAAACTAATGTATACCAAAAATATTGTAACAAGCAGAAATTGTTTATTTACAAATGGATAGGAGAGACAGAGAGACAGAGAAGAGTGGTGCTTCTAATCTAGATATATAGGACTCATCATTTAGCATGTAATACTTTTTAAAAATACCAGAAAAGTGCGCTCTTGGATCTGTTACAGAAAGAAATAGGAGACCTTTTGTCCCTAAATGAAGATCAGAATGTGATCATGACAGAATGTCCTGCTTTTTAAATTTAGTAGTATTCTATAAGCAATTAACTGCTGTTACAGATAAAGGTTTGAAATATTGCAGAAAATGTTTAGATATGTGAGGAATGGTTTGACATATTCATACATGCAGGTTCACTGGCACAAAATAAATAGCAGCATTTGTAAACATGGTCTGCACAACATATAACTGACACATAGGAGAAAAGACATACAAAGAAAAAAGGTTTATTCCCTGATCTGGCAGGTTTGCACTCCTCATCTTGGGGGCGAGCGGAGCGACGTGTCCATTTCTGCACCACTCAAGAGGTGAATATAAAAAAAAAGTCATTCTGCTTTTAAAACTGTAGCCAACAGCTTGCTACAACTCAAACCACACACACTTTTGTCCTAACCACAAAAGCAGTATTATTCATTTAATTACCAGCATTCAGAAATACTAGTATGGAACTGAATACTGATACTGCACTACTGACTAATTGGCATATCCCAGTTGCACCACCTAGCACTTTGTGCAATTTACCAATATATCCAGACATCAACAACCTAAGAGACACCTGCTGAAACAGTAAAGTTCCAGCTTCTCTACCTTGTGTGCAAACCTCACACTACAATGACACATAATTTTAGTGCAAATACTTTACATCATTTTCAGTATAAAGCAGTCACATTAAAATAGGAATTCCAGAGCTGACCTTATTGGAATGCATGATCAGCAAGACCAAGTGCCTCAAGTTTAAAACTTTTATGGGGGTAAAATAATACCGTTAACTATCTTTTGATTCCAGAAAATCCCAATCAATCACTATATACAAACCCAAGCTGCTAAACAGGTTTGAGTAACAGGGCAGCAATGTTCATGAATAACTCATGCTTATGTGTGCAGAGCAGCTGAGGAGCACAGTAACACATATTTCTTGGGCTCACTTAAAATGTTAATAGAGCAACAGCTCTAGCATTATGATGCATGTTGCAAACAATAAGAATGAAACTCTTAACATGTTAGCCTAACTGACTGTAAAGATTAATGATTTATGATGGCAGGGACAAAAAAAATAAAAAGAAGCAAATGGGTAATTCTGTCACCTCATTGACAGGTAGAAATTATGTCAGTGTGTGTGTGCGCGTGTGTATGTGTGCTTGTGTGTGTGTGTGTGTGTGTGTGTGTGTGTGTCTGTGTGTTTGTGTGTGTGTGTGTGTGTGTGTGTCTGTGTGTCTGTGTGTGTGTGTGTGAATGAGGGGATACCTATTGTGATGATGTGAGATATTGCCAGCTATGCCAGGAGAAGTAGGCCAGTGGATTTGTAACATATGCCAGCACAGCTAGCTGGAATTTAGTAAAGAATTATATATTTGAATATCAAACTGATTTGTACAGATGTTTGTGTTGAAATGGATTTGTAAAGTTGCTTGTATTAAAAATGTTTTAACAGTGGGTCCTGACTGCATTGTAACTGAATTAAATGTGTATATATATATATATATATATATATATATATATATATATATATATATATGTATATGTATATTATTAGAGGATAATGGAAGAGAAGACATTAAACTCAGCTCCAGCTAACTCTGGAAAACAGTAAGACATTAAATTACTGGGCCTAGGCCATAAAGATGTTATCTCACAATTTTTAATGAATCCAGAGATGAAATGTCTGTGAGAAGCATGGTTTGTTAGTCTCTGTAAGAAGAGTAGAAGTTTATAATTGTTTTATGGCTTCCAGAAGCTGCACCAGATCTGAGCAGTGTATGTATTATTGACAAGTAGTTGCTAATTCCTGGCAGTTTCTAGCAGTTGGGGGTTGCATGGGAGCCAGAAGTCAAATGACCAGATGTATGTGATGTTATTCTATATAGAAATAATGTTTTAATATTAGGTGAGACAGAAGTCTCAGGGCAGTCTGTTTCTTAGAACTTTACATAGAAGGACCCTTCACCTACTTCATCTTGCCTTGCTCTATTAAGTAAGTAGGAACAGTAGTTCTCTAGATCAGTTAGGAAAAATATAGTGATAATAGTTAAGTAGTTTTTCTGTAACTGTATAAATCTTTCCACCTGTGTTATTTTTAATATTTCCTCTGTTATGAAACGCTGGCGTTTACTGTAAATAGATGTTTCATATTTTCATGTTCTTTTATTATTTATTATTAAATATATTTAAACTTTTCATTGAGGCTGATCTTTTAGAAAATATTTTAACCTTTGAGAGTACTTATATCTATTGGTGACACTGTGGCCACTCCTGAGGCCTGGCTGTTTGGTCACCATTACCATTTGTACAAGTATTAATTTCACTCAGTATAATTGGGTACCCTTGCAAGAGCCTTAGGTAGCTGGCTTTTTAGTGTCTGGTGGTAGTCATAACTACCTTATAGTCTGGTCAAAAGGGGGCACAGTGGGTAAATCTGGGTCAGGCTTTCCCAGGTGTGTGTGTGTGCGTGTGTGCGTGTGTGCGTGTGTATGTGTGTGTGTGTGTGTGTGTGTGTGTGTGTGTGTGTGTGTGTGTGTGTGTGTGTGTGTCTGTGTGTGTGTGAGCTACTTGGAGTAGAGACACTTGGCACTCGTTTCACTGAGAGGGTGCTGGAGGACTTGGCTTGGACACTTGGCTGAGGACTTAACTCTACAGCTGTGCCACTGGGGAGCCTTACTGGAGACCTGGGGAGAGACAGAGAGAAAAACCTAGACCTCAGGCTGAGTGTGTTCTCTGTTTGCTCTTAAGGGAAATTGCGCTTGATGCAGAGAGATGCATATGGAAATAATGGGTGTACACATTTTTGTTCTAGGTGACTGTCCCTCTCCAGTGTCAGTGGTGAGGATTGAGGCTCATTGATTATTGGCCCAGAGTGGGGATGTCACATATTGGTGGGTAGTGGTGTGGATATTAATTGGACGTCTGTAGCCTGTAGGCAGTTGTCAGTAAAGGTGTGTCCTGTCAGCAGCCACAAGGTAAGCAGAGCTTCATTTCACAACAGTTTTATTTATTTATTTTTGTTAGTTTAGTTTAGTCAGGGAAAACAGGCAAATATGTCAGCAGAGGATTACGGCAAGATGACAAACAGCCAGTTGGCCAAGGTGTGTGAAGCCAAAGGACTGATTTATGCCAACCTGATTAAAGAGGAAATGATTTTAGCCTTAGTCACAGCTCAGACCAGCAACCAGGAGGATAACCAGTCTGGTGATGAGAAATTTGCAGCCCTCAGAAATAGGACAGTTCACCTTTTCCTCAGAGGACTTAAAAACTCATCTGGAGTTAAAGAGAGTTGAACTGGAGGCCAAACATTTGGAATTAGACTCAGCAGAGAGACTGTGTGTTTGGAGGATGAAGAAAATGAGAGACTGCAATGTTTGGAGGCTGCAGAAAATGAGAAGCAGCATGAAAATGAAAGGGATATGCTGACTCTTCACCAGGGTGATAGAGGTAATGGGGAAGGAATAACTGAACCCCAGAAGCAATAAAGGTCAGTACATTTATTCCACAATTTACACAGGCTGATAATTGTGATACTTTTATTCATATATTTGAAAGAGTATGTAAATAGTATAAAGTTGACCAAGGGCTCTGGGTATGGTTCCTGACCCCCCCTTACTCCATGGTAAAGCTATAACTGCTGTTTCTAAATTGTCTGATATTGATTGTTTAAACTATGAAAAAGTAAAGAAATGATCTGAAGTAGCTAACTTCATTTGTGTAGCAACCTATGGGTATCGGATCCAACTTCGGATCCGAGCCGGCAGTTTTCAACAGCTTATATCTGAGCTCCTAGCTCCTCCCCCTACCCATAAACCCCTGCCAACCCTGACTGACCTCAGATCTAGTTTGCCGCGCTTGTCGTCAGCAGCTGAGTTTTCGAGCTCCAGGCTTGGTCGTTAGTTGTGAGAAAAAAAATTAGAAACATTTTATTCTTTTCTATCCTTTAGTGTGAGTGTGTTGTGTTTAGATCCCTTTGGTCTGTAAACCCTAGTGTTAACTCTATTTTAGTTATATTTTTTTCCCTCCCTCTCCCTCGCCGGTTTGTCAGGGTCTGTGTGCGTGTGTTGGGGCCTAATGAGTGTGTCCTCCTTAGCTTAAATGTCTGAGGCCCCAAAACCAATCTTTTCTAAATGCACCAAGTGTGGCAATAAGCTTTCACCAGCTGATGGCCACACTCGGTGTGTTCTGTGCCTTGGGGTTGGACACCTTTCCTCTGGGTGTTCCATCTGTTTGGCGTTCAACCCCAGGGCACATAAGGACCGGAGATCCAAGCTGATCCTGGCGGGTCTCTTGCCCCCGGATTCGGCTTCGGCCTCCGGTCCTACCGTGGCTTCCACCGCGGCTTCAGTGGTGGACACTCCTACCTCTCTCCCCCCGGCTGGGACTCAACCTCCCGCTGTAGGCCTGGAGGAGAGGGAGGCCAGGAAAGACAAAAGGAGGGAGAAGCACCACAAGCGGAGGGCCAAGGCCTCCGCATCGGCCCCCCCGGCTAAGCGGTCTTCTCCCTCCAGGGCTTCCCGGTCTCCTCCCTCTCGGATCCGGTCTCCATGTTTTTCACCGGGTCCTGAGGAGGAGGAGACCTGATCTCCTTCGAGGTCATTGAGGCGGCACTCCCGTCCCGCCTCGGTGGCCTCGTCGAGATCCACTCGCAGCCTTTCTTATGTGGATTTGGACCAGATGATGCGAAGGTTCCTCCAGGCCCAACTGCAGATGGGAGTGCTCCTGCCCCCCCCCCTCCGGGGGAGTTCAACCCCTTTCTTTGCCCCGATAGCTCCTTCTCTTTCCTGCTTCCCGGGTTCGGAGCTTTCGGAGCCGGGCAGCCTTGGAACCGGGGGTGGGTCTGCGCCAACAGTCTCGGGTACTTTGGCGCCGACGCTTCCCTCGAGCCTGTTGGGTCTGTTTTTGTCAGATCCAAGCACTCGGAGCCGAGGGCTGAGCTTCGGATCCAAGGGTTTCAGTATGCCTTTGGCACCATCCAGGTTGGAGCATACTGTTCCGTCGTATCCGATCGCTTCAGCGCCGGCCCCAGTCCACCTGTCGGATCCGAGTGAGGGTCTGCTCTCGGATCCCAGAGAGAGCGGCTCTCCCTCGACGTTCGACGTGGTGGAGGGGGCCCTGTCGACTGCTTCCAGGCCCCCGGTTCTTGCCATGGCTCCACCCTGCACTCCTTCTCTGTTGGGTCTGACTTCTATCGCCCGGCCCCAGGGACAGCCTGCTTCAATGTCCCGGGTCTTTCCCTTGGAACAGGATATTGCTGGAGAGGCCTCCTCGGACAGCCCCCCCCCGAGGAGATCCCCCACAAGCGGAAGTGCAAGTGGAGGCCTGTGGACTCCCCTGAGTCCTTGACTGAAGACATGGATTTGGAGGAAGGGGAAGGCTCCCCAAGGTCACCCCCCCGAGGATGTCTCCAAAGGAGACATCATTGAAATGCTCAGGATCAGAGGTGGGTGGTTTACCCCAAAGCTGTCCTCAGATGAGTCCATGTTGCTGGAGGCATTTGAAGCAGGCCCTTCTACCTCTTGGGTATCCCCTCTGGCCAACCCCCTGGTGGACCTGATTACCACCAGGGCGTGGAAGGAGCTGGACACTGTGGAGCCAGTCCCGAAACGCCCTGACAGGATCCTCAGTCCGCCTGTGGATAGGCCCCATTGGAGCAAGGGTCCCTCAGTAGATGCCATGTTGGTGGCGGCAGCCACTAAGAGGGAACTAGCTCAAGAGAGCCCCACGGTCCACCCCCCCGGGCAAGGACCGCTTAGGGAAGCGGGTGTTTAGTTCAGCGTCCTTCTCGGTTAGGTCTCTGA
This sequence comes from Protopterus annectens, assembly GCF_019279795.1. Taxonomy (NCBI): domain Eukaryota; kingdom Metazoa; phylum Chordata; order Ceratodontiformes; family Protopteridae; genus Protopterus; species Protopterus annectens. Next base: position 1,774,737,251 of record NC_056728.1, read on the forward strand.
ACTATGTGGCACACGTTATTCGATTGCAGCGGGATCTCATTAAGGAATACGCTGCATCGCCCCCCCGGAGTCCATTTCGGCAGAGGACAAACAGCTGTACTCCACCCATATGGCCACTCTTAGGTCCATTTCCAATACCTCTATGTGGCTACTATCGCATGCGACAGAGGGAGCCGCTAGAGCTAGTGCAGCAGGCCCCATCATGAGGCGTCAGGCCTGGCTCTGGCATTGTGATTTCGCGGAACCCTTTAAGGTGTCGTTCGCAAATGCCCCTTTTGATGGTCCTACCCTATTTGGGAAGACCATTCGCGACACCTTGGTCCAGAGCGAAAAGGATGGGAAGACGTTGTCTGTCGTCGGAGTCTGCTTTGCTGCTCCCCAGAGGTCCTTCTCCAAGAACCAAAAGGGACAGAAGAAGATGTGGTTCCAGAAGTCGCAACAGTCCCAGCCCACTCCAGATCCTCAGTCCTTCCGCGGCAGAGGAGGACAGTGAGGATGCCGCCCTAGAGGCAGAGGGGGCCCGAAGAACTTTGGGTCCAGAGAACCCTTCTCCGACTGGCCCACGCAGCAGCCCTGAGGGGCTGCCCGACTGCTCCACTCTGGAGGCAGTTGAGGGACGTTTCTTGAGGCACCCGGAAGCTTGGGAGTCCATCACAGCAGACCGCTGGGTGCTTTGCATCATATCCAGAGGTTACCAGATTCCTTTCTCTTACCCTTCTCTCTTCCCCAAGCACCTCCCCGATGTTCCACCCGATCAGAGGGAGGCCGCAGCTGCGGAAATTCAGCAGCTACTAGAAAAAATAGCCATCCAACACGTCCCCCCAGACCAGCTTGGATCAGGTTATTACTCCAGGTTCTTTTTGGTGCCAAAAAAGACGGGGGACTTAAGGCCAATCCTCAATCTCTCCCTCTTGAACCTGTCAGTAACCAAAGAGAAGTTCCAGATGGTCACTCTTCAATCCATTCTCCCCCTTTTATGGGAGAATGATTGGATGTGCTCTATAGACCTCAAGGATGCGTACTACCACATTCTCATGGACAGACGATCCAGGAGGTTTCTCCTCTTCCGGCTAGGGGCCAGTCATTACCAATTCAGGGCTCTCCCCTTTGGTCTCACCTCAGCCCCCAGGGTGTTCACCAAAGTGTTAGCAGTGATAGCGGCCCACCTGAGGTTCCAGGGAATTCAGGTTTTTCCGTAACTGGATGACTGGCTCCTGACCACCCTGACCAGACATCTACTCTGCACAGCCAGGAACTATTTTCTTCGCATTGCTCCCTGGCTACAGATCACAATAAATATGGACAAATCTTCTCTCACCCCAACTCAGGTCATAGATTTTATCGGGGCCAGGTTAAACACAATCAATCTTGTAGCCTTCTTAACCCCAGAACGACTTCGAACCCTGAGGCTTCATGTGCGGGCCATCCTTCTATCTTCAGCTCCTCCTGCGGAATTGGTCCTGAGGGCTCTAGGGTCAATGGCAGCGGCAATCAACTTATTGCCAATGGCACGTCTGAACATGAGGGTCTTGCAATGGACCCTCCAAGTCCAGTGGTCTTTTCATCACTACCCTCTGAGTCATCCCATTCCCCTCAGCAGGGCTTGCAAGAGGGCTCTCGTATGGTGGCTACAATCTCCGGACCTCCACACGGGACACCCCTTCTCTATGGCCCCTCCCCTTGCCACTGAGACCACGGACGCCCCTCACCTCGGGTGGGGGGGGCACTCTTCGGGCAGGACTGTCCAAGGCACGTGGAACAACACGAAGACCTCTTTGCATATCAGTGTCCTACAGATGAGGGCAGTGCTGTTAGCATTGCAAGCACTTCAGGACTTTCTTCTTGTAGGGACTATTGCGACCCAGATGGACAACATGCCAGTTGTCTGGTACATCAACAAACAGGGGGGAACCAGGTCTTACCCACTCTGTCGAGAGGCCATGAGAGTGTGGGAATGGGCGATCTCCACCAACCATTTTCTCATTGCAACGCACATTCCGGGATGGTCCAACATCCTGGCGGACAGACTCAATCGCACCATCCTTTCCCCTTACGAGTGGTCTGTCAATCCACAGGTAGCGAATCAGATTTTTGCCAAGTGGGGGCAGCCCTGTTGTGATCTTTTCGCCTCTCCTTCAAACACCAAATGCAACAGCTATTTCGCTTTAATTGCCCAAGTCGGGGAATCCCTGAGAGATGCTCTGGTGCATGCTTGGCCTCCCGGTCTGCTTTATGCTTATCCACCTCTTCTTCTGATGCTAAAGTTTCTACAGAAACCAGTCAGTTGGGGAGCAGGATCATCCTCATTGCCCCATTCTGGCCTCATCAAACCTGGTTTCCTTACCTTTGGTCTCATCTGGTGAATCCTCCTTGGATTTTAGATCCCCTCCCGGATCTGATCTCCCACCCTCTGGGTCTCCCAACCCCGAACCTGGTCAGTCTCAAGCTCACAGCTTGGCTGCTCCAGTTCCACTCGTAGCTAGGACTCCCGGCATCTCGTCCCCAGTCAAAGCCATTTTAGTAGCAGCCCACAAGCCTTCTACTAGGAAGATTTACAGTAGCAAATGGAAACGTTTCTCAATTTGGTCAGAACGTCAGAACTTGGATCCATTCACAGCTCCCTTACCTGCTGTGTTAGACTTCTTATCAGGACTGTTTCACCAGGGGGCTAGCTGTTCCACCGTCAAGGTTCAACTAGCAGTTATCTCTCACTACCATGTCAGACATGATCTGCATCCTTTGATCACTTCAAAACTGTGCAAGACCTTTCTGAAGGGCACCTTCCTGCTCAGACCTCCGTTAAAGGAAGTGGTACCTCCGTGGGATCTGACATTAGTGCTTCAGGTCTTGACAGCCTCCCCCTTTGAGCCTGCAGCTTCAGTGGATCTCAAGTACTTGTCTTGGAAGACAGTCTTTCTCGTCGCCATCACTTCGGCTAGAAGAGTTTCTGAAATTCAAGCCCTGTGTGTGAAACCCCCGTATCTAACCTTTCACAAGGATAGAGTTTACCTCAGGACCAATCCCTCCTTTCTCCCTAAGGTTGCTTCTGGGTCAAATATTACTCAGTCCATTAACCTGCCAGTTTTCTTCCCCAATCATCAGAACAAAGGGGAATACAAACTACACCTTTTGGATGTGCATAGACAACTTCAATTTTATATTCACAGGACATCTGGTCAAAGGCAATCCAACCAGTTGTTCATCTCCTTTGCCAAAACGAATTTGGGTAAATCAGTATCTAAAGTCACATTGTCTCGATGGATCTCACAATGTATTCTTTTGGCTTATGAAAGTTCTGGTAGGCCCGCACCTCAGGGAGTCCGTGCCCACTCTACACGATCTATGTCCACCTCTGGTGCCTTTAGGTCCAGGGTATCCTTAGATGATATTTTTTCGGCTGCCACTTGGGCCTCATCTCATACCTTTATCAACCATTATAAACTGGATATTATCTCCAGAGGGAGAGCATCCTTTGGCTCGGAAGTGCTCCGGAACATCCTTCCATGATGGCCGCCCAAGGTTTAGGTAGTTGGGGACTCTGTCCCATAGGTTGCTACACAAATGAAGTCATCTACTTCAGATTAAGAAGTTATGTACTCACCATAACGTTCCATCTGAGTAGATAAACTTCATTTGTCAGCAACTACCCCCCCCCTTCCCCTGACCTTTGATTGTTCACATTTGCTGTCTTCAGAGATGGTCTTGATATTGATCTATCTTTAGCAGTTGCTGATTTAGGGGAAAACGTGATCTGAGGTCAGTCAGGGTTGGCATGGGTTTATGGGTAGGGGGAGGAGCTAGGAGCTCAGATCTAAGCTGTTGAAAACTGCCGGCTCGGATCCGAAGTCGGATCGGATACCCATAGGTTGCTGACAAATGAAGTTTATCTACTCAGATGGAACGTTATGGTGAGTACATAACTTCTTATTTACTTGAATGTTTTAAGTTAACACCTGAAGATTACAGAAAAATGTTTTGTAAGTATAGACAAAAGGCAGATAAAAGTGTGTGTGATTATACTGCTGAGTTAAGCACTTATTTTCATAGGTGGATGAGTGGGTGTCAGGTCACCACTTTTGAGGGGCTGGCAGACCGTTTGGTGAGGGAACAAGCCCTTTGCTCTTTGCCTGAGGACATGAGAATCTGGTTGGCAGACCAAGAGTGTAACTCTGCAGATGAGCTGGGGAAAAAGGGGGATCCCTACTTAGCAAGCAGGGCATCAGTGCACAGTAAATGGATACCCAGTGCTGCACATGGATATAAGGCAACCCATCGTGGGTAGGCTAAACCACCCCAACAGAGTCCACCAGTAACAGGGAAAGCCACTAGTTCAGGTACATGGCCAGGATCAAGTGTTAAATGTTTAAATGTAATCAGTGTGGCCATGTATCATACAGATGTCTACAGAGGCAAGGTGGAGAACAAAATGTCAGGGAGCCAGCAAATAGGAATACCAGTATGGCAGTGGTAAGTTGTCTGGAGATAACAAGGGTACCAAACTATCACCAGAGGTATTATCTTAGTGGCTGGAAATCAGGCCACTGCTAAGAGAGACACAGCCTCTGACATAACCACTGTGAAGCCTGCTGTGGTTAAAGAGGAGCAATACTTGCTTGGGCAGTCCACTCCAGTCAGAGCTTTAGGAGGGACCCCATTGTAAATGCCTTTGGCCAAGGTTTACCTTGACTGGGGGAGGGTGGAAAAGGAAGCAAGCAAGTAGTTGTGTTTGAGGACATCCCTGCAGATGTCCTGATAGGGAATGATTTTGATAATGCAGATCTTGTGCGCATGCAGTTACACACAGTCAGGCTTGGAGACAGATATGTGGGTCTGGTAGCCTAGGGGAAACCCAGACATACACCACATCTGAAGCCAGGGATGGTGAGGTGGCTATTTCAGGGAGGGAGCTAACATGTAGCAGTAAGCCTGAAGGTGAGCCACAGCTGCTGGTAGGTACTGATGCTCCCTTGGACAAGGTGACTGCAAGGGCACAGGTGAGTGGTAGTACCCAGGCTGATGGTGAGGCACCACTGTCAGAGGATACCAGACTTCCTGTGGAAGGGGAGCTAGGAAGAGTCACAAAATTAGAGCTGAGACAAGCTCAGCTCTCAGACCCTACATTACAAAGCTTGGGGGAGGTAGCTAAGGAGTTCCTGATTCTCAATGAAAGGGGAAATCTATATACTGGAACAAAGGGTTACTGTGCAGAGAGTAGACCCCTGAGGGAGGGCTAGAAGGTGAAGTAATACAGCAGTTGGTAGTGCCTAGAGCCTACCATCTGGCACTTTTAGCCGTAGTCCATGACATTCCTTTTGCAGGTCATATGGGCATAATGAGTATCAAGAGATGTATTGTGCAGAACTTTTATTGGCCTGGGATTACCAGGGATGTAATAATGTACTGCAGGACTTGTGAGCGGTGCCAAAATGTAGGCAAGGCAGGAGACAAGGTCAAATCTCCTTTGATGCCTTTGGCTGTGATTGAAGAGCCATTTCAGTGGGGCCTCTGAGTACTCCCAAGTTCCACAGAGAAGTATATTCTGATGTTAGTAGATTATGCTACTAGATACCCTGAGGTGGTGGCTTTGTCCTCCATGGAGTCAGAGAAGGTAGCAAATGCTTTGTTAGAGATTTTCAGCAGGATATGTTTCCTGAGAGAAATACTGACTGACAGAGGTGTTAATTTCATGTCAGACCTGCTGGCTTGTCTATGGAAGCACTGTGGGGTGAAGCACCTAAAGATGACCCCCTACCATCTCCAGACTAATGGTCTTGTGGATAGGTTAAACTCTACAATAAAGACCATGCTACAGGCATTTGCAGACCAGTTTAAGAAAGAAGGAGACAAATATTTGCCCCATCTGCTGTTTGCCTACAGAGAGGTACACCAGGAATCCACAGGTTTTTCACCCTTTGAATATCTATATGGGTATAGGGTGAGGGGCCTATAGATTTAATTTGTGATGAGTAGGAGGGTGAGTGTAAATCCCACAAGGAGTCTGTTGTGGCATATGTTCTAAACCTCAGGACAAGGCTTAGAAAGCTCATGGGCATGGCCCAGGAGAACCTGGCAAGAGTGCAACAGCAGAAAAAAGCTCTGGTATGACAGAAATGCTTGAGCCTGGGAGTATGCTTTCTGACAGTATGTGATGGTTCTCATTCCTGTCAGACACAATAAGCTGCAGGCAGCTTTGGAGGGACACTTCAAAGTGATAAGGTAGTTCAGTAATGTTAACTACATGCTAGGCAGGAGCCCAAATTGCACCATGTTAACATGATGAAACCTTACCATGATAGGGAGGCCCTTATGCTAAGTATTTGCAGTAGGAGGCAGGATGAGTCTGAGGGGGATCTATGGCTAAGGTAAGCCAGCCAGTAAAATGCCAAGTTACTAAGGTGGAGCCTAGTTGTGTTGGCATATGATATGACAGTGCAGCACTGAAGTGGGATCAGGAATGACAAGGCAGATGTGATCTCAAGTCAGGGGGGTTAATGAATTCCAAGACAGGCTAATTCCTCTCAAGCAATGTTCATAGGTTCATAGGTTCATAGGTAGGTACTAGGCTATTGGCCAAAGGGCCTGTGTAAGCCTAGCCAACAAGGTTCCCTGACTTTCACCACCCAAGAAGGTTATTTTCCTGTGCCCCTGTCAAGCAGGGCCACAGAAGTGATCCCCAGGGTGAATTTTTTGTTTCCCATCCACTCATCAAGGTTTTCTTGAAGAGTGGTAGTGATGAATTCTGCTTGACATAGATAGGTAGCTTGTTCCAGAGTATGGGAAGTCTCTGGGACAGGAATCTATCCCTCCAGCATGTTCTGTTTATTGTGGTGACAAGATTTAGGTCTTTAGAGCATGTAGCTGGGAGGGATTGGGATTTCTTTAGGTGTAGCATGTTCAACAGCTTTGGGTTTGACATAGTTTTGATTGTTAGGCAGAGATCACCTTGGAGTATGTGATATGCTACGGAGTAAAGCTGGAGTTTTTTGAGGCGGTCAGCATAGGGCATATGTTTGAGTCCCGTAATCCTCTTTGTGAGGTATTTTTGTGACCTTTCCAGCTGTTGCAGGTGTCTTGTGAAGTACATTCCAAAAGGGGCATTGTACTCAATAATAGATTGAATGAGTGCCAAGAAGAGGGTAACAATTACCTATTTTTTCCTGGATGAAAACCCTTTCGTGATAAGGTGTGCCATGTAGAAGGATTTCCTGACTACTGTGGCAATGTGATTATCAAAGGAGAGACTACTGTCCACCTGAATCCTAAGGTCTCTTATCATACCTTTGGCATTAAGTGGACTGCACCCTATGTGGTAGTTCATGAGTACAGAGTTTTTTCCAAAGGGGATGATAATGCACTTTTTGGCGTTGAACTTGAGGCCATGGCTCTGACACCAGGCATCAGTCTCAGTGAGGCCCTTCTGTAGGATGTCCATGTCATTTGAGGACTCGCCTATGGCATCTAATTTGCAGTCATCTGCTTACTTCATCAGTCAGAGGCTGTCTGTGTTGGCCCGTACTTCAAAGAAGTAGCTCACAAACAGGAGAGGACCCAAGACTGAGCCCTGTGGTGCTCCATTTGCCACAGGTTTGAAGTCAGATTTGGAGTCTGCAACTTTTACAATGTGGGTTTTGTCAGTGAGCTAGTTGGCAACCCATCTTGTGACATATGGATTTATACCCTGGTTAGTAAGTTTATCTGTAATTCCAGAATGGGGGATGGTGTTGAAAGCCTTGGCAAGGTCAAGATAGGCTGTGTAAACTGACTTACCCTCGTCTAAGGCCTTGGTGACTGTTTCAAAGAAGTTGATCAGGTTCAGGAGACATGATCTGCCCTTCACAAACCTAAACTGGGTGGGGTCCAGAGTTTGGAGGTTATTAATGTCTTTATTTATGAGTTCCATGATGCTACGTTTCATGGCCTTGCAAACCAGGCTTGTCAGGCTAATAGGGTGATAGTTCCCGGGGTCCGTGGTGGCTCCTCCTTTGTGGAGTGGTAAAACTGTTGCAGTGCACCATTCAGTGGGTACAAAGGCTGTCATGAGGCTATGATTGAACACGGTGCTTAGGTGGGGGGGCCAATTCATTCTGGAGTTTGTGTAGGACACTGCCTGGGATGATGTCCGATTCTATGGATGCTGTGTTTTTGCCTTTATAGAGGGCACTTTTTAACTGCTCATTTATGATTGCACGGGCACTGCATTCTTTCAGTATGGATATGGGCCCTTTAGAGGGTGAGGTGGGGGTAAAGTTAGCACTGAACCTATCAGCCAAGATGTTGGCGTTATCAGTTGGGTATGTCATTTTTAGTGCCATTGTGCTGTAACTCAGAGCAAATCCGGGTGCTGCCATTGAGATTCTTGACATAGCTATAGAATGCTTTGTGGTTGTCCTTAGAGTCAGTGGCAGTCTTGTTTTCATAGCTGGCTTTGGAGGATTTCATGAGAGATCTCATCTTCTTACTGAGGCTGACCAGGGGGATCTCCTCCACTCATGGTATTTTACTCTCTTTTGCAACAGTTTCTTCCTTCTGTTGTAGAGTTTGTTTATAGCAGGGGACCACCAGATTGGCTTCCTTTTTTTGGAGGATAGCGTATTGGTTCTATTAGGGATAGCATGATCCATGCACTCTTGTAAGTGCTTATAAAGTGCATTTGTGTAAGATTCAGCAGTCGTAACTGTATTGTCCATCTGCATGGATGTCATAAATTTGGCCATTTCTGTCTTAAGAAGCATGACGTTGGCTTTGGAAACATTTTTTACAATGGTTCCCTTAATGGGGGGAGGGGGCAGAATGTGGATATCTATAGTGATTAGCTTATGGTCGGATCTGAACAGCAAGGGGTTGACTTCGGGTGTGGAACACTGGTCACTCATGTTGGTAATGACAAGGTCTAGGATATTATTGCCCCTGGTGGGGGTGTGGATAAGTTGATCCAGGGCATTGGAGTTTATGAATTCTAGAAAGCATTGTGCAAAGGAGTTCGTACATGAGTAGTTTTCCCAGTTAATGGTGGGGTAGTTGAAATCGCCCATTATTAGCGTGTTTGGTTGAACCCTAATATTTTCTAGTATATCAAGAAAAGAGGAGTTGGAATCCTGGGGCATGGTGGGGGATCTGTAGCAAGTTACAATATGGGTTGCAGTTTTGCCCAGAGTTAGTTGCACTTGGATAATTTTGGATGCATTATGTTGGGCAACTAGCCTGGAGATGTGGTTATCCTTAATGAATATGGACACACTTCTGCCCTTGGTGTTTTGCTCCGGGTTAGGTGGCCAAAAGGTATGGTTTGAGTTATATCCTGGTAATGTAGGGGTGGTCTCTGGGACCTTGAACCAGGTTTCAGTTACTGCACAGATATCGATGTTCTCCATTTTAAGGAGTGCTTCGAGTGAGTGCTTTATGAGCTTTAGATTTCTAGCGTTGAGTAGCATTACCCTCAGTTTTTGGTTGCCTGTATCTGTTACAGTCATGGGTTTGTCATTTGAACCTTGCCTAAAAACAAAAGGCACTATAGGGGTGGCAAGAGCCTTAGCCAGTATCCAGAATCCCAGAGTGACAGGAGCAGGCCATTTCTGGCAAAGCATTTTGGCCTGTTGACGATGTCGTCCCAGGCAGACAGACACTGGACCCCCTTAGAACGACACCAGAAGCTTAGCCAATTGTTGAAGTCAATCATTTTGTCCTTGTACTGCGGTACCATTCTGGGCGAAGGTAGGATGTTACTCAGGGCTAGAGGCATACCTTGTAAATGATAAACCAGCTCAGCTCCTCAGACACTGCAAACTTTAATAGACCAAGAGAACGAAAAAACACATAATATTCCTGTACATGTAAACAGATAACTTAGCACTTTCACCCACATACATAGTCAGGCATCATCAGAGTAAAAGAGTCCTTCATCTTTGTTGCATTTAAAGCTATTAGTTACAGACACACCCCTCTAAGCAACCAACCCCAAGCAAACAGCAATTTGTAAATTAAAGTCACAGTAAAACATTACTCATATGCTTGTTTGAAAGCATAGTTACTTATAACTAGAAAAAATGTTGTTCAACTTAAAACACAAACATTTTTAAAAAATCTACGTTAAACATGTTTGTATAAAAGTAGTAAATAAAAATAATAAATAAAAAATCATAATGTAATGCTTAACATTCTTCAAACAAATGTAGATTTGTACTTTAAAATGCTAGAAACTGAAATATGATCATTAATGCCTGGAGGTCTAGATACATCCAGCCTCAACTGCCAGATGCACTCCCTCATCTCAAGTAAAACAGCAGTCAAGCTGGTCAGCTCAATGTTTAGCCGTTCATCCTCACTAATCAGCCTGGATAATCTGACCATTTGACCTTTGACCAAGTTCTTCTTGATATAGTGGGGATGACAACTCTGGAAATGCAAGAAACTGTTAGAATAATACTCGAATTTAGGCTAACATCATGCATATTTTTGTATAACAATATATCCAAATAATTCCAGGTTTCCCCATGTATAGTGTAGGTGAATTTTAAGAATGGGGTAGTGTTGTTAAGTAAATCAACAAATGTGTGGATCTCGTCCCTACTCCCTATCCAAAAAATTAGTATATCATCAAGGTAACGCAAATAAAGTGTTACCTGTTTCATATACTCAGTAGGGAACACCTTCTCCATCTCCCATCCCAGGATGAACGGCTAAACATTGAGCTGACCAGCTTGACTGCTATGTTTACAGAAAGGGGTTATCCACAAGAAATTTTGTCCAGAGTTAGAAAAGAAATAGAAACTAAGAGAATTACATCCTTTAAACCTATTTTGCATGGGGGCTTAACGAAGGAACTTCAGGAGGGGAATGAGTTGGCTTTAGAGTCCTGTGCACTACACAAAAAACAGGCTATGATTTTGCCATACAATGGACAGGCAGGACAAATTATTAGAATTATTAAGGATACTTGGCAAAGTTCTTTTGATAGTGATACTATAAGTATATTAGGAAACACCCCAACTTTTACATATAGTAGGGGTAGGAACCTTAAAGAATTGATGGAAGCTGAACCTAATCTTGAGACATATAGGAGCTCCAAAATGAGTAAATGCGGAGTTTGCAGTACATGTAAGCTTATTAATAATGGCCCTTATGTGGCAGTTCAAGGCTTCTATAAAACTATCAGGTGTCCTGGATTCTGTAACTGTAATACTAAGATGGTAGTGTACATTGCTACATGTTTGAGCTGTTCTACTTTCTATGTTGGGAAAACAACAAGAAAGTTAAGGCTCAGAATCCTGGAACACTTAAGAGATATCAGGAACAAAAGAACTAACAATGCCTTGTATATGCACAGTCTGAGTTGCCCTAATTTTAAGAGATTTCTGTTTTTTGTTATAGACAGAATTCCATTTACTGACAAAGGAGGTGACTTAAAAGTTTTACTTGAGATGAGGGAGTGCATCTGGCAGTTGAGGCTGGATGCATCTAGATCTCCAGGCATTAATGATCATATTTCAGTTTCTAGCATTTTAAAGTACAAATCTACATTTGTTTGAAGAATGTTAAGCATTACATTATGATTTTTTATTTATTATTTTTATTTACTACTTTTATATAAACATGTTTAACATGTAGATTTTTTTAAAATGTTCGTGTTTTAAGTTGAACAACATTTTTTCTAGTTATAAGTAACTGTGCTTTCAAACAAGCATAGGAGTAATGTTTTACTGTGACTTTAATTTACAAATTGCTGTTTGCTTGGGGTTAGTTGCTTAGAGGGGTGTGTCTGTAACTAATAGCTTTAAATGCAACAAAGATGAAGGACTCTTTTACTCTGATGATGCCTTACTATGTATGTGGGTGAAAGCTCTAAGTTATCTGTTTACATGTACAGGAATATTATGTGTTTTTTCGTTCTCTTGGTCTATTAAAGTTTGCAGTGTCTGAGGAGCTGAGCCGGTTTATCATTTACAAGTTTTTGGTGTCACATTGTGTCGGCTAGAGGCATACCTGCCTGGATTACAAAATCGGAGAGCTCCTCCATGTCAAAAGTCACTTGAAAAAGCTAACTTGCATCTTCAAAGGGGGGAGAGAAACCAATATGTGACTTCCCCACTCTGGGCCAGTAATCAAGGATCATCAATCCTCTCATCTGACACTGGAGACGGACATTCACTTGGAACAAAAATGAATACACACAGTATTTACAGATGCTGTTCTATGCATCAAGCACTCTTTCCCTTAAGAGGACACAGTGAGCACACTCAGCCCAGGGTCTGGGTTTCTCTTTCTGTCTCCCCCCAGGTCCCCAATAAGCCTCCCCACTGACACAGCTGTAGAGTTAAGTCCTCGGCTGAGTGTTCAAGCCAAGTCCTCCAGCACCCTCTTTGTAAAACCAGTGCTTGATGTCCCTGCTCCAAGTAGTTGACACACACACTTTGAGATTTGTTTTTCATACACATACACACCTGGGAAAGACTGGCACAGAGTTACCGACTGTGCCCCCTTCTGCCTAGACTAGAAGTTAGTTATCACTGCCACCAGACATGACAAACCCAGTTACCTAAAGCTCTTAAAAGGGTACCAAATTAAACTGAATGAAATGAATATTAATAGAAATGGTAATGTTGACCAAACAGCCAGGCCTGAGGAGTGGCCACAGTGTCACCAATAGATATAAGTACTCTCAAAGCTTAAAATATTCTCTAAAGGACCATCCACAATGAAAAATGTAAATATATTTAATAATAATAAAATAACATGAAAATATGAAATATCTATTTATAGTAAATACCACAGCTTCAGACACAGGAAATATTAAAAATAACACAGCCGGAAAGATTCACACAGTTATAGAAAAACAATACTTAACTATTCTCACTATATTTTCCTGACTGATCTAGAGACTTACTGTTCCTACTTACTTAATAGAGCTAGGCAAGATGAAATACGTGAGGGGTCCTTCTATGTCGGATTCCAAGAAACAGACTGCCCTGAGACGTCTCTCTCACCTAATATTAAAACATTATTTCTGTACAGAATGACATCACATACATCTGGCCATCTGACTTCTGGATCCTATTCCACTACCCTATTGATAGAAACTGCCCGGATTTAGAAACTACATGTCAATAATACACACAAAAGAGCATTGTTCAGATCTGGTACAACTTCTAGAAGTCATAAAACAATTACAAACTTCTACTCCTCCTACAGAGACTAACAAACCATGCTTTTTACAGGTATTGCATCAATGGCTTCATTCAAAACTGTGAGATAACATATTTATGGCCTAGGCCTAGTAATTTAATTTCTTACTATTTTCCAAAGTTAGCTGGAGCTGAGCTTAACGTCTTCTCTTCCAGTATTCTCTGTTAACATATATATCTATGACTGTTGGTACATTTTTAACACTAGCAACTTTACAACTCTATTTTCAGCACAGGCATCTGCACAACTCGCTTTGATATTCAAATAACATATAATTCTTTACTAAATTCCAGCCAGCTGTGCTGGCATATGTTACACATCCACTGACCTACTTCTCCTGGCATAGCTGACAATACCTCAAATCCTCACATGTATACTAACGGGTCACCACTACATAACATATGCACTATCCCTAACCCAAACCCTAACCCTAAGGTCCGTGACCCATACTAACGTGATGCATTGACGACCAGTGTTAACTACCACAGGAAAGTTCTGATTTGCACTTGAAGAATTTAAAGACAATTCAGAGACATGCAGAATAGCTGATAATGAGGTCTTTCCTCCTTGCAACTAACATGATTCTGAATTGCAAAAAGAAGGCTTTGTGTAAAGCCCCATTTTACTGCAGCTCTTACTGCAGGCACTGGAGTTCTTTTTGAATGTCCAGTAATAGTTTTTGCCTGGACCAATGCAATTATATGCAGGATGAATATTCAACATGTTTATATATAGGTTCATAGGTTCATACTAGGCTATCTGCCCTAGGGCATTTATAAGCCTAGCCAGAGTGTGTTTGGCTTTCGCCACCCATTTTAAATTAATTTTGCTATGCCCTTTTTTGAGGTTAGTATACTGTGCCTCTGTCTAACAGTGACACAGAAGTGATACCTGGGGTAAACCTACGATCTCCCATCCACTCATCAAGATTCCTCTTGAAGAGAGTCAATGAGGGACTCTGCCTAACCTGGACTGGGATTTTATTCCAGAGTGAAGGAAGCCTCTGGGTTATGAATCTGTCCCTCCAGCATGTCCTATTTATTTCAGTGCTGAGGTTCAAGTCTCGAGCGTAGCTCGATGGGATTTGGATTTTCTGAGGTGCAGCATGTCCATTAATTCCGGGTTGGACATGGCTTTATACGTCAGGCACAGATCGCCTCTGAGCAGGCGGTATGCCATTGAGTAGAGCTGGAGTTTCTTTAACCGGGCAGCATATGGCATCTGTTTGAGCCCTTTGATCCTCTTGGTGAGGTACTTTTGGGGTCTTTCCAGTTGCTGCAGGTGTCTGGTAAGGTACATCCCAAAAGGGGCATTGTACTCAATTATGGGCCTGATGAGGGATGAGTAAAGAGGCACGATGACCTCCCCTGATCTAGATGTGAATCCCTTCATGATTAGATGGGCTATATAAAATGTTTTTCTAACCACTTTGGCCACATGGTTGTCAAATGAGAGATTGCTATCAACTTGGGTCCCCGGGTCCCTATTTACTTCTTCTGTACTTAATGGATTACCACCTATGTGGTAATTTGTGGGCACTTTGTTTTTGCCAAAGGGGATGACTATACACTTTTTGGCGTTTAGCTTGAGGCCATGGCTCTGGCACCAGTTGTCTGTTTCTATGAGGCCCTTTTGGAGAATGCTTGTGTCGGCTGGAGAGTCGATTATGGTGCCCAGTTTGCAGTCATCTGCGAACTTGGTCAGCCACAGTCCTTCTGTGTTGGCCTGTACCTCCGAGAAATATATACCGAACAAGAGAGGTCCCAGGACTGAGCCTTGTGGTTCACCACTTGTAACTGGTTTGGAGTCTGACATGGCTCCAGCAATTCTAACCATGTGGGTTCTGTCCTTCAGCCAGTTTGCAACCCATCTAGTGACATAGGGGTTTATATTTAAGCTGGTGAGCTTATCTATAATGCCCGAGTGGGGTATTGTATCGAAGGCTTTTGCGAGGTCCAGGTAGGCTGTGTGGACCACCTTCCCCTCGTCAATGGCCTTGGTGACTGTTTCAAAGAAATTGACCAGGTTTAAGAGGCAGGATCTGCCCTTAACAAAGCTGAACTGTGTAGGATCCAGTGTCTGTAGGTCCCCAATATCTTTATTTATGAGGCCCATGATGATCCTTTCCATAGCTTTGCAGACCAAGCTAGTCAGGCTTATGGGGCGATAGTTTCCAGGATCCGTTGAGGAACCACCTTTGTGGAGAGGGACCACTGTTGCTGTACGCCACTCTTTGGGCACATATCCTGTAGTAAGGCTGAGAGTGAACAGTAGTTTTATGTTTGGGTTTAGCTCTTCTTGGAGTTCATATAGGACGCAGCCTGGGACACTGTCTGGTCCCATTGATGCTGTGTTTTTGCTTTGGAGAAGGCAGCTCTTACCTGAGCATCTGAGATGTCAGGGGGGTAGCAGTCTGCTGGGATAGATATTTGCCCTTTTGTTGGGGGGGGGGGGGTTGCGCTGAACCTGTCAGCTAGGATGTTGGCAATGTCTGTGGGTTCGGTGTATTTTTTGTCATTTTGGACTAATTCTGAGCATATCTGGGAATTCCCACCCAGGTTCCTAACATAACTAAAGAAAGCCTTCTGATTATCCTTACTGTCTTGTGCAATTTTTCTCTCGAAGCTGGCCTTAGACAATTTTATGAGTGCCTGTAGTTTTTTGCTAATACTGATCAGAGATACCTTCCCTTTTTGGGATTTTGTTCTATCATGTAGTAGCTTCCTCCTTCTATTGTATAATTTGTTTATGGCTGGGGTCCACCAGACAGGACGTCTGCCTTTGGAGGATTGGGTCTTGGTTTTATTTGGGATTGCATGATCCATGCATTCCTGAAGGTGTTTATAGAATGCATTTATAAAGGATTCTGCGGTCTGGGCCATATTTTCCACAGGCCCGGGGGCTTTGAAGGATTCCACCTCAGTTTTGAGGAGTGTGAAATTTGCTTTAGAGAAGTTTTTCACTGTGGTTTTCTGGGCAGGGGGTGGGGTCGGGATGTGAATATCCAGTGAGATTAGTTTATGGTCTGATCTTACCAGTGAGGGAAACACTTCTGGTCTGGAGCATAGAGTCCCCATGTTGGTGATAATCAGGTCCAGTATGTTTTCCCCTCTTGTGGGAGTGGCAACAAGTTGTTCCATAGCATTTGAGTTTATAAATTCTAGGAACCTTTGGGCTAGGGTGTTGGAGCTAGAGTAATTCTCCCAGTCTATGTTTGGGTAATTGAAGTCGCCCAATATAATGGTGTTTGGAGAGACCTTCATATTTTCCAGTGTTCTCAGGAAGGCCGAGTGGGGTTCCTGGGTTTGGGAGGGTGGTCTGTAGCAGGCTATAAACTGGAAGGCAGTTTTACCCACTGTTAGTTGCACATGGATAGTCTCTGATGTTTCATGCTGTGCCACCAACCTGGAGGTGTGGGTATCTTTGATGAATATTGATACTCCCCCTCCTTTTATGGTTCAGTCCAAGTTTTGGGGCCAAAAAGCATGGTATGAGGTATAACCTGGTAGTGCTGGGGTGCTCTTGGGAGCCTTGAACCAGGTTTCTGTTACTGCACAGATATCGATGTTCTCCATGCTAAAGAGAGTTTTGAGTGCGTGCATCTTGAGGTTTAGACTTCTGGCATTGAGTAGCATTACTCTTAATTTCTTATCCCTTGTGATACCTATGGAGGTGGGTTTGTCTTTTGAGCCTTGCCTAAAAAAGGCACTATGGGGGTAGCAAGAACCTTTGCCAATATCCGAAAGCCCAGGGGTGACAGGTGCAAGCCGTCCCTAGCGAAGCATCATGGCTTGTCGAGCATGTCATCCCAGGCTGACAGGCATTGGATCCCCTTTGAATGACACCAATACTTAAGCCAATTGTTGAAATTGATCATCTTGTCTTCATACTGTGGCATCATTCTTGGTGAGGGTAAGATGCTACTCAAGGTCAGGGTCATACCAGCCTGGGCTACATGCTCAGAGAGCTCCTCTATGTCTCTTTTCATGTAGTCCAGGGAGGTACGTCTCAGGTCATTCAAATATATATTGGATAAACACTGAAATTGTGTAAGCCTTCAATGTATGTTTGTATGTGGTTCCATTATCAACAGTGTAATAAGGATTTTAAACAAAAAAAAAGCATGTACACAAATTAACTATTAGTCAACTAACTGGATTAAATCACTCCACTTAATTGAACACAGAGTTTGAGAGGGGGCATATTCTCTGACATAGTGCATATGAGCCAAATACCAAAGGGCCTGGTATCTGGCCTTTTACTGTCTGGTATCTTTTTTACCTAGGCAAAAATGGGCCAGTGGTTGTGGGTGAACAAAATATCCAAATGACTGCACAGTAAGAAATATTGTTACGTTCACTGTGGAGCTCTGTTGCTTTAAGCATGTAATAGACTGATAATATTCTGGCAGCAGGCTCATTGGATACTCTTTTTAGGGAATGATACAGTGATCTTTGTTTTTCAAAGTGACATAATCAAAACAGATACTGTTATAAGGAACCATCACATACTTAAAGATGTCAGGCTTACCCATGATCAAAATATTTTCACATAGTTTTGAAGCTATCTGGCTATTTATTTTGTTAACAGATCAATAAAAGAAGATATTTTCCCAGCAATCTGGAAAATATCTCATATCATACCCCTCCATAAAGGAGGCAAATCTTACGACTACTCCAACTATCGTCCCATAGCACTTTTATCCCCCTTAGCTAAAATCACAGAAAAATGCATACATAAACAACTGCTCAACCACCTCCTCAAGAATGGCCTTCTGGCTGACACACAACATGGTTTTAGACCTGATCACAGTACTACTACAGCTCTTCTCTCCTTCACCAACACTATTAACTTAAACCGCAACAACAATAAACTTACATCCTCACTTTTCATAGACCTTTCAAAAGCCTTTGACATGGTTAATCACACACTTCTCTTGCACACTCTAAAATCTCTGGCCCTGGAGCCTTCTTCCCTTACCTGGTTCTCTTCCTATCTTGCAAATCGTCAGCAAGCTGTACTCTGGAAAAATTCTCTCTCTACTCTCCTTCCTATATCTTTAGGAGTACCTCAAGGGTCTATCCTAGGCCCTCTTCTCTTTTCTATCTTTATTAATGACCTGCAATCATCTCTACCTAATACTACCTGCATACAATATGCAGATGACTCCACTATAATCTGTACTGCCTCTTCTCAAACTGAACTCCAGTTTCAAACACAATCAGCCTTCTCAACTGTTGAACAGTGGTTCTCCAACCGCTGTCTACTCCTTAACCCCAAAAAAACTAAATTATTACTCTTTCCACCCACCCGTAAATCTACTTTGACAAACTTCTGTATTACTTCAACTGACAACACAGTAATCTCTCCTGACTCCTCAACCAAACTTCTTGGTGTTATTATCGATAATAATCTCAACTATGATTGCCACATCAACACTACAATAAAAGCTGTTAATAAAAAGATTGGATCCCTATACAGAATAAAGCCCTTCCTCACACCTGAAGCTAGGATAACCTTAGCCCAAACACACCTTATCTCTACCCTTCTGTATGCTTCCTCTATTTACACTAATCTATCCAAAAGTAACCTTAAGAAACTTACTACATCTTACCACAATATTGCCCGCTTTGCCACCTCCTCCCAATTCAGAGCTCATCACTGTATAAACCTAAAACAACTACACTGGCTTGAACTCCCTAACAAGCTCATTTTTCAACAACTCTTAATAGCATACAAAATTCTACACCAATCTTCTAAAACACCAGCTCTTTCCAACCTCCTGACTCCTTATATCAACCTGAAACAATTACGCTCCTCTGATAAATCACTTGTTAATAGTACCAAAATTATGAATTCTGCAGGCAATTCCTTTTTCTCTAACTCAATAGGCAAAATATGGAATAATCTTCCATCTACTTTGTCCTCTTTGCCTACTCTCCAACTATTTAAGAAACAACTTTCCATACATCTTAATAAATTCTGGCTTTGCTCTTGTACCAACCCAGACTAGCCTGTAGACACCCTCATATTTGTTATAAACTTTTTCAACCACTTGCTTTTCATCTTTTACTCCAACTGAGTTATTATCACTTTATTGTAAATATTAATTAACTCACTAAAAAAAAAAAATTGTGTTTACATTTGATACCTTATTATATTGTTTTGCTAGTTCTAACCTATGACCTCACTTAATTAGTTAAGACATTTAATATTTGTGCTTACATTTTTTCCCTTTCTATAATACAATTGTATTTCCTTAAACTGTTTCAATCCTCTGGAGCTTTTCTCCCCGGGCCTCCACTGAAAATGGACATTAATCCAGCTGACTAGCCCGGTCAACAAATGTAAAATAAAATAAAATAAAATAAAATAATTCTTCAGGTATGTGGACTGAAACAAGACCCTTTTCAGCCACAACCCAGGCCAATTGGTAATAAATGAAACACAAGGTATAGAAAAATACAGCATATTCACAAACTATATACAATTAGCTTAGATATACATCATACCATACAAAGAGGAAATAATTGCCATTCGTCTCATCTTGACTGCTTATTCTTTTGCAGTTGGTTTGCATTCAGATACATGTATTCAGTAACGTATTCTTTTGCATTTATCCCGATCCCATTATAAAAAGAATACTTAAAGAGTCAGGGTGTGGAATACATTAAATCAGAAATGCTAGAGAGTACCTTAAAGCAAGTTGAGATTTGTCAGCTGAAGATGCCTCAAGATAAAATATGGTTAAAGAGTGCCTATAAGCACTAAAATTTGTTTTCAAAAATAGTAAATAATTTTAGCAATTATCTTTGTTGCCACTTGTGATATTAAAGTGGTGTACCCAAGAAATAACAAAATATTGTGCCAAAGCAGTGCTACAAGCACTTTATTCTGAGATGGTTAAGTATTATTATGTGGAGGATAATGATATTGATGTTTTGGGTACAACCTAAAAATAGTTCCCTTTTAAGTTTTTTAAAACCCTCTGGAGGCAATCAGTTCTGTGTTCTGGTACATAAAAAATCCAAGAAGGAAATACTAGTCTTAATTAACTTATGTTTATAACCATAATAAAAGAAAGAACAGCAACCCACAAGGCAAACGCTCCGTTACCCACAAGTAATATAACCAATAAGTAAAAAGTCAGCTGGTAAAGGAGCAACCAAGGCAGCATAAACGGCAACAATAAACCTCTTCTTCAAAAACGTTTTATTACATGAGGTGAGCGCTTTCGCATAAAATGCTTCTTCAGTAGGTCACTAAATGTAAAATAAATGAGAAACAGCACAGAAATATACCTGACCATTTTAAACTTTTGTTCACTGACCATAGTGTGTGTGTGTGTGTGTGTGTGTGTGTGTGTGTGTGTGTGTGTATTTACTTCTGAATTTTTGCATTTTCTTCTTACCACAATGGACTTTATTGTTTTATTCCTGTTTTTGAATCTGTGGTTCACCTTCCTGCAACACCTTACTCACGTGTGCTAACCTTAACCCTGCACATTGCATTACTAAAACCCCTTTACCTAAGAGTAAACCTAAACAGCACACATATACATGTATGCACACACACACACACACACACACACACACACACACACACACACAAACACACACTCCCTTATATATATATATATATATATATATATATATATATATATATATATATATATATAGGGTCTATATCAGAAGATCGAAGTTTCAAAACTTCGAATCTGATATGGTCGACACCATATGATCGAAGTCTTGAAACTTTTAATCTTTTAATGGAGATCTCCGTACAGCACGTAAATGGAAGATTTACCTTGTCTGCACTGTAGTGTGATCTCGGAGTTGGTATATTTAAATAGTGGGGAGTGTGGGGTACAGGGAGGTTCGATTTGTTTTTGCAGGTTGTTGTGTTTTATTACATTTTCGATGTTTTAAGACTTCAATTATATGGTGTTGACCATATCAGATTCGAAGTTTTGAAACTTCGATCTTCTGATATAGACCATATATACATATATATATATATATATATATATATATATATATATATATATATATATAAAACTACCTCATGAAATGTTGAATGCTCAAATGAGTGAATGTAAAATGAAGACAATTTTAGGGCGAATCCAAATTGATTTAAAACAAGGAAAAGGAACATTAATTTTTTTTTTTTTGCTGGGGCATGTCCCCCTGCACTCCCATGTGGGGACTCTACCCAATAAATACATCCAATAGCAAAACTGCACACTTGAAGGAAATCAGGCTCAGCCTCTGGAAACACCAAAACTCTTTATTAATCCACAAGGAGACAAATATCTTTAACGCTAATAATTGTAGTGCGTTTTCGATTCGTAGTCTTCTTCAGAAAATCAAAGTCAAACAGACTAACAACAAAGACCACTCCTTTTATACACAGAATAGTGCAAATTAATCTCAATTAATTCATTAAACCATTAACCCTTAGACTCTTGGTACTTATTCTCCCATGAATAATTCTAATATTAAAAGCTTTGATCACTCAATAACACACTACATATATATGTGTATGTGTATATATATATATATATATATATATATATATATATATATATATGTATATATATAAATATGTATATATATATATATATATATATACATATATACATATATATTTATATCAACTCCAAGATCACGCAACAGTAGAGTAAGGGCAAATACAAGACAATCTCATACAAAAGGCTTCCAGCAAAACCTCCACGGGAAAGAATGTTCACTTCTTTTACATCTTTAAAAAGCATCTGCTGATATGAGTGTAAGCTTTTCACAGCTGCAACCGTATATATAATAACACACACACACACACACACACACACACACACACACACACACACACACACACACACACACACACACACACACACACACACACACACACACACACACACACAAACTTAGCCTGTAATCACTTTCCCTAGTGACTATCTGTACAGAGAGACCTGAACAGTGCTTAAATGTTGTAATCCATATACATTGATAGTTTTGGCTTTACATAGTTTTAAAGGATTTTTGAATCTGCTTCATAATGTGCTCATCTGTAGGTAACAAAAATGACAAATTAATAATATAATATTTGAAAAGCATGTAATTAGAATCACAGATTCTTGACCAACTTAAGCACTCAAGACATTCATTTCTCCACCTAGCACTTGCTCAAAACTCATAGCAAGCACTTATAAACCCCAGCACTACACCACTCTATACTGTACAGAAGGACAAGGCTCTCTAGTCGACCTTACCAGCCATTCAGTAAAACAGTTCACTGTACCTATCCAGGCATGTCCAAAGGGCAGTTTCAGGTGTACTCTCCAGTCCAACTGGTGAATCTGGGCATTTTGAGGCAATGTTGCAACTGCTTCGTGTACATAGACAACCCTCTCCTCCTACCACCAAACACTAATACATGTGAGAGATGCAATTATACAGCAAACTGGAGGCTAAGCTCTCTCAACCCAAGACTAGATCAGACAGTCAAGATGAGAAGGGAAATACTTGCATCACACCACCAGTCTCACACAGACCCATTAAACCAGCACTGGCAAAAAGCACACATAAATGCACAAAAACATACTTGGAGGCACTAAATAAAAATCTGCAAAAGCAACAGAGACCTCCAAAGCAGACATCCAAGCAACCTCCTCCCCCCAGCACAAACCATGAAACACATACTTCAGAAAAACAGTGTGCCATGCTATCACAGTCCTTAAGGCAAAATAACATACCCAACATACTAGTAATAGGTGACTCTATAGTCAGGCACACTGACGTTCCACTCACTAGGCTGAATAAGGAAAAGGTTATTGTTAGCTTTCTGTCAGGTGCCAGGATCCGCCACATAACACAAGCACTCAGGTCACTCCAGAACAAGTACAAATACGACTCTGTCATTGTCCATGTTGGTGTGAATGACCTGAGCCGTACCTCCCTGGACTACATGAAAAGAGACATGGAAGAGCTCTCTGATCACGTAGCCCAG
This sequence comes from Protopterus annectens, assembly GCF_019279795.1. Classification (NCBI taxonomy): domain Eukaryota; kingdom Metazoa; phylum Chordata; order Ceratodontiformes; family Protopteridae; genus Protopterus; species Protopterus annectens. Next base: position 1,774,760,438 of record NC_056728.1, read on the forward strand.
GCCTGTATGACCCTGACCCTTAGTAGCATCCAGCCCTCACTAAGAATGATACCATAGTATAAAGAAAATATTATCAATTTCAACAATTGGCTAAGTTTCTGGTGTCATTCAAAGGGGATCCAATGTCTGTCCACCTGGGATGACATGCTCGATAAGCCATGCTGCTTCGCTAGAGATGGCTTGCACCTGTCGCCTTAGGCTTTCGAATACTGGCCAAAGCTCTTGCCACCCCCATAGTGCCTTTTTTAGGCAAGGCTCAAAAGACAAATCCACCGTCATAAATAGCACAAGTAACAAAAAACTGAGGGGAATGCTACTCAGTGCCAGAAGTCTAAACCTCAAAATGCATGGACTTGAGGCACTCCTCAGTATGGAGAAAATCAATATATGTGCAGTAACAGAAACCTGGTTTAAGGCTCTAGAGAGCACCCCAGCACTACCAGGCTACAACTCATACCATACATTTTGGCCACAGAATCCAGACCGAAATACAAAAGGCGGGGGTGTATCCATATTCATCAAGGATACCCACACCTCTAGGTTAGTGGCACAGCACGATGCTTCAGAGATCATCCACGTGCAAATAACAATGGGCAAAACTGCAATTCAAATTGTATCTTGCTACAGATCACCCACCATTTCCCAGGACCCCTATTCCGCATTTCTGGAAACATTGGGAAACATAAAGATTCTATCAAACACCCTAATATTGGGTGATTTCAATTACCCAAACATTAACTGGGAGAACTACTCAAGTACTAACTCCCTTGCACAACATTTCCTAGAATTTATAAATTCAAATGCCCTGGATCAACTGGTCAGCACTCCCACCAGAGGTGACAACACATTGGACCTGATCATCACCAACATGGGCGACCGGTGTTCCACACCGGAGGTCAACTCCTTGCTGGTTAGATCTGACCATAAACAAATCACTTTGGATATTCACATTCTGCCTCCACCCCCAGACAGGGAAACCACCGTGAAAAAATTTTCAAAAGCAAACTTCACGTTACTTAAGACCAAGGTGGAAGGTTTCAAAGCCCCCATGCTAAAGGGTAACGCTGTCCAATCTGCAAAATCCTTTACTAACGCATTCTATGGGCACCTACAAGAATGCATGGATCGTGACCATTCTGGTGAACCCCTGCCATAAACAAGCTATACAATAGAAGGAGGAAACTAGTACAGAAAAGAGTAAAATCCCAAGAAGGGAAGACATCCCTGATCAGTATCAGCAAGAAACTACGATCCCTCATAAAATCTTCCAAGGCTAGCTTCGAAAGAAAAATTGCCAAGGACTCCAAAGATAACCACAGGTCATTCTTTAGCTATGTCAAGAATCTAAGTGGCAATGCTCAGATCTGCTTGGAGTTAGTGCAGAATGGCACAAAATACACTGAACTGACTGATATCGCCAACATACTGGAAGACAGGTTCAGTGCAAACGTCACCCCCCTCTCACCCCCAAAAGGGCCCATAACCATACCAGAAGAATGCAGAGCCCCTGAAATCACAGACATTCAGGTTAAAACAGCCCTCTCCAAAGCCAAAAACACAGCATCAGTGGGACAGGACGGTGTCCCAGGCTGCGTCCTACACAAGCTCAAAGACGAACTAACCCCTCACCTAAACACACTGTTCAAACTCAGCCTCTCCATAGGCTACATACCCATTGAGTGGTGCACAGCAACGGTTATTCCGCTCCACAAAGGTGGAGCCACAACAGAACCCGGGAACTATTGCCCTATAAGCCTGACTAGCTTGGTCTTCAAGACTATGGTGCACATCATCATGGAACTCATTAACAGAGACATTGGGAACCTCCAAACACTGGACCCTACCCAGTTCAGCTTTGTTAATGGCAGATCATGCCTCCTAAACCTGGTGGACTTCTTTGAGACAGTTACCAAGGTTATAGACGAGGGAAAGGTGGTACACACAGCCTACCTAGACCTCGCAAAGGCCTTCAACACCATTGTCCATTTTGGTATGTTAGACAAGCTCAACAGCCTGAACATAAACCCCTAAGTCACAAGATGGGTTGCCAACTGGCTCACAGACAGAACCCACAGGGTGAGAGTTGTGGGAGCTAGGTCCGAATCTAAACCAGTTACAAGTGGCATTCCCCAGGGCTCAGTCCTAGGACCCCTCCTGTTTGGCATATACTTCTCAGAGGTACGGGCAAGCACAGGAGGACTATGGCTGACCAAGTTCACAAATGACTGCAAACTAGGGGCTATAATTGACTCTCCGGCTGACACAGACATCCTTCAAATGGGTCTCACTGAGACGGATACCTGGTGTCAAAATCATGGCCTCAAGCTAAATGCCAAAAAGTGCATAGTCATCCTTTTTGGAAAAAACAAAGTACCCACAAACTACCACATAGGTAATAGTCCCCTAAATATGGAAAACATAATAAGGGATCTGGGGACCCATGTAGATAGTAATCTCTCCTTTGATAATCACATTGCCAAAGTGGTTAGAAAATCCTTCTATGTGTCCCACCTAAGCACAAAAGGGTTCGCATCCAGATCAAAAGAGGTCATTGTGCCCCTCTACTCATCACTCATCAGACCCATCATAGAGTACAATACCCATTTGAGATGTACCTTACAAGACACCTGCAACAACTGGAAAGACCACCGAAGTACCTCACCAAGAGGATCACTGGCCTCAAACAGATGCCCTATGCAGCTCTACTGAAGAAACTCCAGCTGTACTCAGTTGCATACTGCCTACTCAGAGGTGATCTCTGCCTGACATTCAAGGCCATGTCCAACCCAGAATTGATGGACATGCTCCACCTAAAGAAAACCTTATCCTCAAGAGCCACACACTCTAGGGATCTAAACTTCACCACAACAATAAATAGGACGTGCTGGAGGGATAGATTCCTGTCCCAGAGACTTCCTTTGCTTTGGAACAAGATTCTAATCTACATTAGGCAGAGCTCCTCACTAACACTCTGAAACCTTGATGAGTGAATGGGAAACAGAAAGTTTACCCCGGGGATCACTTCAGCGGCTCTGCTGGACAGAGGCACAGGGAACTAATCTAAAGGGGTGGTGAAAGCCAATACATTCTGGCTCTGGCTAGGCTTAAAAATGCCTTCTGGCAGATAGCCTAATACCTACCTATGAACCTAAGTTTAAGAAAGCAATATCATAAGCTAGTATAATTACAATTATTCTTTTGACTGTTACATTTTTATTAGAATGCATCAGTTTTTCCACTTGTACTCAAAACTCATTTTATCACATTGAAAAACATTCTCATTATATACCAAGGTAAAGTTTTTGTTTCTGGTTTTGAAATCAAATGTAAACAGACCATTAGCAGGGTTGCAGGGATTTTATACTGTCCTATTTTTTATCATAATTGCACAGACAGAGAATATTTACCCATTAAAAGTTTATAAATTAATTGAAGAGCAGCTAAATATACAGATAAAGGTAGTTTTGTTTTTGTTACAGATTTAAACTGCTATACAGTAAATATGTTTAAACACTTTAATGATGAAGTAACCCATTATAATGTCTGAAACGATAGTGTGTAAGTTAAAATATCATGTAGAGGTAAATGCATTGTTAACAATTTATAGGCATTTATATGATACTATAATTAACACATTTTGAATGAAGTTTCTACATATTTGGCTGTTGAATTCCCATATATGGTATGCCTTATGGGCTAATATCATCACAAATTTTGTCGTAATAAAATTGATCTATGTAATGTTTTTTAGGTAAGATTCATTAATTAAATCTTTACATCCTTAAGTTAATTGTCAACAAAGACAACTACTGAGAATGCTAATTCTTAGGGTATTCAGTACTTAATTTAGGTACGCAATGGAGTCAAAATAACTTAACCCATTTTATCTATAACTCTGTTTTTTGCTTCATATATGCCATTACTTGCACATGATTGGAGTTTAATGTTTTAATAATTTATTTACATTTTTAGAAAATGTTGATTATGGAATTGTTAAATTGTTAAATTTGATTTGTTCATATATAGGGTAGTAATCTGAATATATGTGTTTTTGTTAAACAATTTAACAAGTACTGAAGGGGATTGCCAAAGGCTCTGCAATTGTACCATCATATGGTTTTGTGAATGTAGGTAATTGCTATGTGGGTAACTTTTACATAAGATTTTAAAATTCAAAATTCCTTTTAAGAAATGTTATATTAACATTGTTTTGGCAAAGCACAGGCTTACATTTCCTCATCATGTGATGATTCATGAAAATATCAGTGGTGGTCACTGAAACAGTGGCTGAGTATTTTAAGTATGAGCCAGTGCTTATGCAAGAAGTAATGCATGGCAGGGTGGGTGATATAGGGAAATAATACCTAGGCATGTTGTGACGCCCAGCACCAGATGTGGAGTGCCTCTACATCCCTGAGAGGGCATTAGTTCCCCAATAAAACCTACAATGGAGGGCATTATTGCACTTGTAGGGTGCTTTCTGTGCGGAGTCTGCATTTCCTCCCTGTGGTCGCATGGCTTTCCTCTGGGTGCTCCGGTTTCCTCCCACATCTTAAAGACATGCTGTAGGTGGATTGGACACTCTAAATTGGCCCTAAGCGTAAGTGTGTGAGTGTGTGTGCCTTCTGTGTAAGGTTGGGTGCCGGGCTGGCAACTTGACACCATAAAACTCCACTGCCAGTCATGAGCGGACAGGTGATTTGCTGTGGCGACCCCTAACTGGGAAAAGCCGAAAGAAGAAGATACTACATTTCTTATATATTTTGGATATATTTGATATGTTTTCATCTAATGTTTCAGAGTTGCTATAGCATATGTAACTGGAGAAATGATTTTACATCTAGAGTATAAGTTATTTTAAATGTCAGTGCACACACACACACACACACACACACACACACACACACACACACACACACACACACACACACACACACACACACACACACACACACACACACTCTCTCTCCACTTCCCTAAACAAGGATTTTCTGAAATGTGATCAATGAAAGGCAAGTAAATGACAAGTCCTTGTAACTGCTATTGCAGTTTTTGGCTAGTTGAGTATTGTTTTCTTTTTGTTTACCTTTTTTAACATTTTATATTTGGCAAACAGCATTTGGTGAATGCAACACAAACGGCAATGGTTTTGTTTTTTCAGTCCATGCTTCACAGCAGCTTAATAGTCACTCTGGAGTCACACAAGCCTCCATTCTAGCTCCTCTTCTGTTCTCAGTGTTGATTAATAAACTTCCATTAGACTTACCCCATTTATCACTACTTCTTTATGCAGATGATATGGTCATCTATAGGTCTGATTCCTCACACGATACAAATGAAGTTCAACTTCAACCTCCAGTTACAGCACTGACTAAACTCTTAGAAACTATTGTTCAAATGCAAAAATACAAAGTTTGTTATTTGGTGTCCATAAAAGATTATCCAAATTCCCCAGCACCTCCTTTAGATTTTGGGGATCTTGCTAGCTCAGTCACTAAACTTCCATGAGCACATATAAAAATTGAGAAACAAGATCAACAGTCTACTCTTCTGGGTCACCAAAATGCTTCAGTTCCTCTCACATCAAGCAAGAGTTGCTATAAGAAAAGGCATACTTCTTGCTCAACTTGAGTATGATCTCCCCTGGTTTGAATCTCTCTTTGTCAAAAACACTGCCAGCATTCAGGCCTTCTGCAATAAAACATGTTTTTTTTTCGTATTTAACTCACCATGGAATGAACACCACTGCCTCACTCTTTCAAGTGGTAAGTGGCTGTTTGTTACAGGCCGGGTCACATTTTCTTCATGTCTTACTATTCAAAATACTCCAACTATGTACCCCTTCCCTCACTCTTCCAAACTTTTTATTGTCACTCAAATCTATAACCTAAGAAACCAAGGCCAACCCCTCCCAAAAAACAAAAAAAAATTCTTAGATTATACTCTACTAGCCATTGCTTTTCTGTACTGACCCCAAAACAATGACAGTCACTTTCCTGCTGATTTAACTGACTACACAAACCATTCTCTGTTCAGGCTTCACTTCAAGCAATACTTACTAAATCAGTTTGAATGCAAATGTTCATTTGAAGGACATGTCACCTAAACTGATATCTCCAATTGCAAGTACCTTTAAATCTCATATACCTGATTCACCTGATTACTTGTCTCACTTAAATTCAGCTTACTGCACCATTACTGTTATAACCTACTATACATAATCTAGTCCCCTATTTCATCTTACTGGTCTCTATTAGCTTTCCTAATTTAGCTACTACTGCCCATATCGCCACCACTTTTACTCCTACTTTAATTCTGTTCTCCCTATTTTATTTCATTTATACAAATGTTGTACATTGTTTTGCTACATTATGATCTCTAACCCGAGCTGAGACTATAATTGGTCATAGTTTAATCAGTGTTCTACCGCAGTAAAAAATTTAAATTAATAAATACATGTTGTTGTGTCTTTTGGCTTTTCCTGGTTAGGGGTCGCCACAGCAGAACTCCGGTCAGCTAATGATTGGCAGTAGATTTTTACGTGCGAGTTGCTGGCCATGATGCACAACCTTCAACGAAGGTATGCCCATTCACGCATGTCTCCACACAGAAGACGCTCTAGCTGAGAATCGAACGGGACAAAGTCTTACTGTGAGGTGACAACGCTACCGCAGCACCACCACCGCTAAATTAATAAATACATATATATATATATATATATATATATATATATATATATATATATATATATATATATATACATTAATTAATTAATTATTTAATCAATACATAAATAAATAATTATGCTGCTGTGAAGCAGTGAACTTGTATTGTACCGGGTAAGATCTGTACATTAATATCTGATCAGAGAATGTCTGTTCTTCAATAGAGTGATTATGTACATTTATTCTGTTATCTAATATCACATAGGCTATGATTTGAGCAACATGTCTGTATTAAAAACTTGCTGAATATGAAATAAAATTACTAATTAACTTTTTGTATAAGACTGGTTACTATTTACTGTTACATTAACATATATTATTTAAGATGTATTTACACTGTTCTTTATTAAATATTTATAAACCCTAAGGTAGATGGTATAAACTTCTGTTTATGGGGTTTTAATTAAGTTAATGTTTTGTTGCATCTGTATTTAATTAGTGTAGTCAGAGAACATTTCCATGTATATGCCAACTAAAAGATATATATATATATATATATATATATATATATATATATATATATATATATATATATCTTCTCAGAAGGGAGTGCAATAGACATCAACAAGTTTAACCCATTTTACTGGGAATCAAAACTAAATAGAAAAAATAATTTGGCCAGAGGATTATACATATTTCACAATGGTATACACTACAGAAAATATATTTAGATTCAGATGAAATAATTCAAATGAAAGCAGCACTATACAGTATGTAGTATATTACACTATAGTAGAATACAGTACTATTTTATAATACAGTTAGCAACTGACAGTGCAGCAGGGCTGCCTTTTGAAATGGGGCAATCAAAATGGTGAGTGATGACAAGATGAAAAAACAAAAAAAAACTAAATTCACAGAAGAGCAAATCTCAAAAATCACTCTTCTCCTTAAAACCTCTTTTTTGCAGGGGTAGGGCAAGTCACCCTGCACCCCCTGAACTTATATCTATCTATCTATATATATATATATATATATATATATATATATATATATATATATATGGGTCTACTGTATAAGTTCGAAAAAGCACTTCTTCAAACTCACACAGTAGACCTTGGATTATGCGAAAGTGCACTTAATCGAAAGTGCACTTTTGCGAAACCTGCTTCAGCGAATGGGCTACTACAGGCTTTAGTGCAGTAGTTACGGACCTTTCGGTTAGGGCATGGGTCATGGTAAGGGGATAGCTAGAAGGGCTATCCCCTTACCATGACCCACACCCTAACCCTAAGGTCCGTAACTACTGCACCACAGTGGAGGACATAGCATGTTTTCCTGCTGTCCTCCACTGTAGTGCGATCCGTTCGTAGAAGCTGAGTTTGTGAAAGTGCACTTTCGAATAAGTGCACTTTTGCGTAACTGAGCAGTCTACTGCTATTTTTCAAATATGTGGTATTCGATGAAAAGCAGTAGACCCATATATATATATATATATATATATATATATATATATATATTAAATATGGATTCACTTCAAAAGCTCAAAATACTGAAATTTCAAATTTCAGTATCTCGAGCCCAAGAAGTCGAATCCACAGAACAGCAAAAGTTTAGAATCAAGAAATTCAGAAGATCGAATACCAGAGGTTTTGAATTTAACGCTTTTGAACTGTCGCTGTGGTTATGTATTCAAGTAAGTGTGCATGTGTGTTAAGGGTTTTGGGTAGGGGCTGTGGTGTGTGTCAGTGTGTTTTGTTGCTGTGATGTGTGTGTGTGAGGAGAATGTAGCTTGTGTGGTGGTGTTTTGTGTGTGTTTGTATGTAGTGCGACCTTGGAGTGAGAATATTTAAGTAGGGGGGGTAAGGGGCGCAGCCTCCCACATGGTGGGGTGCAGGGTAGCTTGCACCCCTGCTTTCATATAGTAGAGAGGTTATGTGTGTGTGTGTGTGTGTGTGTGTGTGTGTGTGTGTGTGTGTGTGTGTGTGTGTGTGTGTGTTTCAAAGAATGGTGTGTGTGTGTGTGTGTGTGTGTGTGTGTGTGTGTGTGTGCAGTAGTACCGTGAAATTCAAAATCTCTGGTGTGAAAGATTTTGAATTTCACGGTTTTGAGTTTTCGTGGTTTTGTGGATTCAACTTCTTGGGCTCGAGATACTGAAATTCAATATTTCAGTATTTCGAGCTTCTGAAGTGAATCCATATAATATATATATATATATATATATATATATATATATATATATATATATATATATATATATGCCAATAATTCTGAGATCAACATTCCTCTGAGAAAAGGGAATTTCTAAGAAATGACATCTCAGACTTGGTATATACAAGTCCATTCTTTTGACCATCCTCATTTCTGTTTTCACTCTAGTGAGTCCGAAAATTTCAAATGGTTACCCTGCAGCAGACATATAACCATATTTACCTTTACTATAGGACCATGCCTATGTCACAGAAGCATTTTCATCCAAGAAGTAGCTAGTTCATGCTTATAAAACAGTTCTTAACTGACAGCCTGAAGGAGAGCTACAATAAGATTCTATCCAAGTGAGTGAAAGATAGAAAGCGAGAGTCTAGATAAAGTGAAATTTTAGGGAATATAACTACTTGTATTCCATAGAGCAAAGCACCATGTAAAATGTATAGAGTATTGTGAATGCCATAATGTAACTTGCAACTAATTATAGTAAAAGGATTGCTGTGCCCCCTTTTCTTTCTTTCATTTGTCTGCTATCATGATGTACTGGCACTATGGTTCCACAATACTTTGTTACTGTCTTTTTTCCTCCAAAGCCTATGCCCTTTTCATGTCTGTATTTTCCTAGTTAGGTTTTCTTGATTTATTGAACTTTAAGAACTTTATAGAGATACAGTGAAAAGAACTGTAGAGATCCTAGCTAGGTAATTATGCCTGCTAGAAAGTCTGGCATGAGATGGCGTGATAAGACTGTTGCCCATTGTGCCTTGTTCCCACATACTGCCATTATACAGTACATTTTTGGGTCAGATGGATGGTGCCAATGTCCACTGTCCACTTTTGGATATTGAGATGTAATGCCAGGTCCAGTAGAAGCGCTCACCTTTTTAATGTGTAATTATTTAGGTATCTATCACTGGAAAATGACTAAATGCTCATTTATTGTAAATAAGTGAGGGACCAGTTAAGAACCAGACATATAGGTAGGGAATAGCTATTTGCTTTATGGCAGACATGAACCTTTACTCACTGCACTAGAAGCTTTGATCTGATCTTTTGAGGCTATCAGATACAAAAGTACATTCCTTTTTATTTTACTTATCCATGCCTCAGACTAGGGAGCTGTTTTCCTTCAAGAATTATCATATGTGTTCGCTGCTTATATATCTGGTGTTCCTCAAAACATGTAAACTTTAACACAGAGGGAAATGATAAACTATGAATTCCCTAGACAGGCAGATGGATAGGTATTTTTCTGTGCAATACACATAAGAGAACTCATTGGACTTATGCTCCATTTTTGTCTAGAAATTATCAATAATGTACTGGAACCTATTAAAGTGAATGGCCAGTAAGTTGTTTAAGTTTCATGCACACAGCTAAATCATGTTAATCTCTCTAATAATCCCTTTAAGGGTGTTAGTTATGAGGTCCCTACAGTAATGCTAGTTTCACCTAATGAGCCCTTGGAAGGCATGGATTGTGTCTTTGAAGATGTACTTGATTCTGTTACCCCTTTTTAGGCTATCTAGTCCATCATGTGTCTCCTTCTGTCCTTGGTTTAATGACACTCTAAAGAGGATGAGACAGCAAGGACAGATGTTAAAGTGGAGATGGTCTTTGTTGGGAGAAAACAGTTCTGTTAGGCAAAAAGGCAGTAACTTTCCTGTCCTGATGTTCAAAACTGAAGAGAGGCTGTACATTCCTGCCACTTTCCATAGATGACATTTATTTCCTTCTGAATGATATGAAGAAGCTGCTTTGTATCTCATATTTTATCTCAATTTCAAATCCAGCATTCTATGGACACCATCTTCAGAGTACATCAGGGATGAATATGGGGAGTATTTAACAAATTATCTTAGACTGCTTCAGAATCTGGAGTTCAAAAGCCAAATGAAGGTTGCTGTGTCACACAAAATGTAGGTTGAACTCTGATCCTGTGGGGAATAGAGTAGTTACTTAGTGATGGATTTCCTAACTATCTGAATTGCCGTTAAGAGTGAAAGATACTGCTCCACATCAGACAAGCTTCAAAGCTCAACCATGAAAAAATGATCTTACGTTGTAGTATCTCTTGCAACAAATCCGGATAGTAGGACATTTTCTATCAAACGTGGCAGTCTCTACCATCATATTTCTCAGCAATCTCATTAGTGATATCTGCTGTTTCAGCTCTGCTGTCATTTCCACTTATACGTTGGTGACACCACAGTGCAGAAAACAGTTTTTTCCTACCATAAATCAGATCCTCAGATTCTGACAGTAACTTAACAGCCCTACTTTTATGTTGCTTTATCTGGCATAGTTCATTTGCTAAAGTTTTGTACTGCAGATTCATCACTATCTTCCAGTCTAAAGCATTCTTTTACTAAGTGCTTATTTGAATATCAAATTCCATTTCATATAACAAGCACCTTCATGACTTGCAGTCTGGTGATGACATGATGTATTGTTTATACTGTCCCAAATGTATTCCAGGCATGCTAGGAGGAAGAGTGATCGGATGGAGTCTTCCATGCAGAAATCAAAAATCCAGACCAAGGAGATCCCTACTTTATCTTCTTCTACTACTGACGCAGCTCCTGAGGGATTGGGTAATGGCTTAGGATAGCTCTAGGAAAGAAAGGCCTATAAAGCCTCTTTTTCATACAGGACAGTAGCAATCAGAAGAAAGGAAAAAAAGGAAATGTACTGGGCAATCCATGTCCTTACTATCTTCACATGATCTGAACCCAAGATAATGGTGATGATGATGATGATGATGATGATGTTGGTGATGATGATGTTAATGATGCAACAAGTTCCAGCTGTTACAAGTCAGGTAAAAAGGGACATTACTCCTTATATTTTTTACCACTGCTGTTGTTAAACACTTAGGCATTTTTCCAAGTGGCTCATGTAATGGTTGTGAAGTGAATGTCTATCCGCCTGCCTGAAATAACACTTTTTGTCAATAATCACCTACAGACATCACAAAACATTAGCAGGAATCTATGTTTACTGCATCAATGTTGCCAGTAGCCCTGCTGGTATCTGATCTACAGCTGGAACTGACTGTGCCCCCACTCTGCCACAGAGGGACTGATATGACTTGCACTGCCTCTGGCAATTAACTGATAAGACCCCTCATATGCTGTCACTGATTTCTAAGTTTAGAATTTCGCTAAATCTTGCGCAGGCACACTGTGTGTATGAACAGTGCTTGAGTATGTTCTTCTTGTTCAGGTCATCTTAAAAGCCTCTAGCTTGCTAGCAACACTGATCTGCTCACGTATGATGATTCCTCCATTAACTTTGTACTTGGACCTGTCAGGGGCAAAAGCATTGATAATCCTAGTAGTCTTGTATTATATTTTGAGATACTTTTATAAGAGCAGAGGCAAGAAATTTCATAGGCAAGGCTCAAAAGACAAATCCACCACCATAACAGGTACAATTATGCAAAATCTGAAGTTAATGCTAGAAGTCTAAACCTCAAAATGCACTCTCTCAAGGCACTCCTAAAAATGGAGAACATCGATATCTGTGCAGTAACTGAGACCTGGTTCAAGGCTCCAGAGATCACCCCTGCAATACCAGGCTACAACTTTTACCACATTTTTTGGCCACCAAACCAGGACCAAAACACTAAAAGTGGAGGAGTGTCCATATTTACCAAGGATATTCACACCTCCAGGCTAGTTGCCCAACACAATGCATCCAGAATTCTCCAGGTTCAACTGACACTAGATAAGACTGCATTCCAAATTGTAGCTTGCTACAGATCCCCCACCCTGCCCCAAGATTCTCACTACACCTTTCTAAACATACTGGAAAATATTAAGATACAACCAAATACCCTAATACTGGGTGATTTCAACTACCCTGCCATTAACTGGGAAAACTACTTGTGTACCAACACCTTTGCCCAACAGTTCTTGGAATTCATAAATTCCAACCCCCTGAATCAACTAATCCATAGTCCCACCAGGGGCTCCAATATCCTGGACCTGGTCATTACCAACATGGGAGATAGATGCTCCACACCAGTGGTCACCCCCCTCATTGGTTAGGTATGACCATAAGCTAATCACCTTTGATATCCACATCCCACCCCCACCCCCCAGTAAGGAAACATCTGTAAAAAACTTCTCCAAGGCAAACTTCATGCTACTCAAGTCAGAAGTGACAAACTTCTTGACACTCATGCAGATGGGAACTGAAAGTTTGACTGCCGAATCCTACACTAAAGCACTGTATGAGCACATCCATTCATGCATGAATCGTGCCATCCCAAATAGAACCAAGATACTCTCCTCCAAAAAAAGGAAACCGATCTGGTGGTCCCCTGTCATAAACAAACTATACAACAGAAAGAAGAAACTGTTGCAGAAAAAAAGAAAATCCCAGGATGCAAAAAACTCCCTTACCCTTAGTAAGAATCTGAGATCCCTCATAAAATCCTCCAAAGCTAGTTATGAAAGTAAAATTGCCAAAGATTCCAAAGACAACCACAAGGAATTCTATAGCTATGTCAAGAATCTAAATGGCAATGCTCAGATCTGCTCTGAGCTACAACAGAATGGCATTACATATACTGATCCCAAGGACATTTCCAATATCCCGGCAGATTGATTCAGTGCCAACTTCACCCCTCTCTCACTCCCTAAAGGACCCAGTTCCCGAATGATTGCCAAATTCCAGTAATCATGGCCACACAGGTAAAAACTGCACTCTCCAAAGCTAAGAATACAGCATCCATGGGACCAGATGACATCCCGGGCTGTGTACTACGTGAACTACAAAATCAACTGGCACCCCCCCTCTCCCCCAAGTGTCATGTTTAATCATAGCCTCACCTCTGGCTTCGTGCCCACTGAGTGGTGCACAGCTACAGTTATCCCACTCCACAAGGGGGGATCCACCTTGGATCCTGGGAACTACCGTCCCATCAGTCTGACGAGTCTGATCTGCAAGGCCATGGAACATATTATCATGGAACTTATAAACAAAGACATTAGAAACCTTCAAACACTGGACCCCACCCAGTTTGAGTTTGTGAAGGGCCGATCATGTCTCCTGAACCTGATTGACTTCTTTGAATCAGTCTCCAGAGCCGTGGATGAGAGTAAGGTGGTCCACACAGCCTATCTGGACCTTTCCAAGGCCTTCAACACCATCCCCCACTCTGGAATCATAGATAAACTTACTAAGCTGGGCATAAATCCCTATGTCACTCAATGGGTTGCCAACTGATTTACTGACAGAACCTACACTGTAAAAGTAGCCGACTCCAAATCCAGCTCCAGACAAGTGACAAGTGGAGTACCTCAGGGTTCAGTCTTGGGACAGCTCTTGTTTGGCATCTATTTCTTTGAAGTACAGGCAAACACTAAGGAACTCTGGCTAACAAGGTTTGCAGATGACTGCAAACTGGGAGCCATCACTGAATCCCCAAATGATGTAGATATTCTACAAAAGGGCCCTACAGAAACAGATGCTTGGTGCCAGAGCCATGGGCTCAAGCTCAATGCCAAGAAGTGTATAGTTATCCCTTTTGGGAAAAATCATGTACCCATGAATTACCACATAGGTGACAGTACACTAAACACCGAAAGTATAATAAGAGACTTAGGAACACAGGTGGATAGTGGTCTCACCTTTGATAACCACATCGCCACAACAGTCAGGAAATCCTTCCATGTGGCACATCTCATCACTAAGGGCTTTTCATCTAGAAAAAAGGAGGTCATCGTCCCACTGTACTCATCCCTCATTAGACCCATCATAGAGTACAAAGTCTCATTTGGTATGTACCTCATAAGACATCTGCAACAATCGGAAAGGCCGCAGAAACACCTCACTAAAAGAAATCACAGGCTATACTCTGTCACATATCGTCTACTCAGAGGTGATCTCTGCTTAACATTCAATTCCATGTCAAACCCAGAGCTGTTGGATATGCTACACTTAAAGAAATCTCAATCCATCAGAGCCACGCATTCCAGGGATCTAAACCTTGTCATCACAATGAACAAAACTTGCTGGTGGGATAAATTCCTGACCCAGAGACTCCCCATACTCTGGAATAGACTGTCCATACATGTCAAGTAGACCGCCTCCTTGGCCCTCTTCAAAAGGAACCTTGATGACTGGATGGAAGATAGGAAATTTAGCCCTAGGATCAGGTCAGTTGCCCTGCTAGACAGGGGTCCAGGGAAGTAAATATTGTGGGAAGAAATAGCCAGGGAATTGTTATGGCTAGGCTTGTACAGGCCCTAGGGCCAATAGCCTAGTACCAACCTATGAACCTATGAACCATACAGTATATAAATGCAAATTCAAAGTTATGAAGATTCCTTCTTTAAGTTCCTATTCATCAGAAGATGGAGGGTATGCCAGCCTAACTTAGCATTCACAAGTTTCATTTGATTTTGATAAAAAGATGACGTTGGCCTCCAAATTAATTCAATTCTTGAAAAGCAGCCCCAGATCATGTTTTTAGAGTAACCTCCAAGGCAAATGAAAGAGGATGGTAACTAACCTCTGAAGGAACCAGATCTGGGCAAAATGCTCCTCCAGGAATTAATGGAGAACTCCAAAATACTGCTTACCCCATGACCCTTTATACTTCCCATAAGAAGACAGGGATACTTCTAAGCCTTTGAAATCAATTTATTGGATAAAATACAGCATTTAAATCATGAATTAAATTATTAGCATTAATAGCAACATTTAATAAAATAATTCATGAACAAGTATGAAATAGCTGCAAAGATGCCTCAGTAATACAGGCAGAACTCAAATTAGGAAGAAATAGCCAGGGAATTGTTATGGCTAGTCTTGTACAGGCCCTAGGGCCAATAGCCTAGTACCAACCTATGAACCTATGAACCATACAGTATATAAATGCAAATTCAAAGTTATGAAGATTCCTTCTTTAAGTTCCTATTCATCAGAAGATGGAGGGTCTGCCAGCCTAACTTAGCATTCACAAGTTTCATTTGATTTTGACTAAGAAGATGATGTTGGCCTCTAAATTAATTCAATTCTTGAAAAGCAGCCCCAGATCACACTGGTCAGCATGTCCTATCCCTACTGTGTAGCATATGCTCAGTTCCTCCTTAGCAAATCTTGTCAACTGAGCAAGTGCAGGATTCTTGACAGCTTGCTCCCATATTTAGGAATCTTAGACTGTTGTCACACTTTCACAACCTTGCTACATCTAAAATACAAATCTCTCAAACAAAATGGTATTCATACAGGAGCACAGTGATCCAACAATGAATTTCCAGTCAGTGTTCATAGATAGTCCAGGAAAGTAATTATCATTAAGTCATACTATAGTGAGTATTTGAAGAGATTTCATGCAGTATATCACAGAGGCAAATGCTGTCTACCATATACCATATGGGACCTTTGTCTGTGAAATCTGTTTTATGAACAAAAATCTAGAATCAGAAGCGGGCCTGACAACCCTGTGGTTTATGAATTTACATGCTGTTTCCAAGGCTGCCACCTTGCACACCCTAACCCAGGATAATCTGGGTACCACTGCTGATCAAATACCAATAATAGTATGTACAGTTGTTAGACTGTTATTAAATCTCTGAAAATCTTAGAAGAAAGCCTACACTTTGAAACCTCACCTAAATTGTTGCCTTCAAATGAATTACTAAAACATGCAGCTGTCCTGCCTCGTTTATGAATTGTTGCAATGTTGGTAACATTTGGTGCCATATCATACCTCCAAAGCCTTTCCACATCTCGTCTGAACAATAGGGATGAAATCATAACTGATAGCCCCCTCATCAACTTTGTTCTTCTTGTTGCCCAAGAAATAAATGAATGGCACAAAATCAAAACCTATCTGGGACCTGGAACAGAACAACAAAGCTCAAAGGTCGGAACAATCATGACCTCCATGAAACTACATTAAAAATCAAATCTAATGTAATTCAAGAATGCTTTAAAAAAACATTTGCCAGTTCTTTTAATGACATCCACTGGCTGTTCCTTTCTAGCTAAATCTAAAGCTTGACCCATGAAAAAACAATAGAACAAATATCCATGACCTAAATTACTAAGAACATATGTAGGAGGGAACCAAAATCCTTTGGTACTACCGATGATACATTTGGGAATACAAATACTAAACTATTTAATGTACTGATATGAGAAATCACCAAAGGGTAATGATCCACTGAAGTGGACAAAATAATTGGAAGGGGACTCTATTCAATATCACCTCTAGACTTGAACCTTCTTGGTCATTTGTGAACCAGGCAACCCAAATTAAATGTGCCCCCATTTTAGAGAACCCATGAAGTCCCCTGAGCAGAAAGGTCCCACATACAGCCAGGTGAACTCAGTGCTCCAAATGTATTAAATATAATAGTCAACTGTTAATGCATAAACACATATAATATGTTTCTCATTCAGGTGCTACCAATCTCAACTGTATGCTTTAGCCTCTTCAAGCCCTTTAGTAATCTACCAACAAACCATTGCTTCGTAAAATGTTGTATGCCAATAAATTTAGTTAGCAGGGTCAGAGTTACTAAGTGCACCTTGACTAATTTGGGTGTGTCTTGCTTTAACTAATGAGAAATTAGATAACACACTTTAAGATGCAGTGACCAGGATCTGCCTTCCTGTAGTAAGCTCATACAAAAAGTACAACATCCTTAAAAAGCTGTACCATAGTTTTTTTTTTCTTTTTGTAGTACTGAAGGCCGAGGTATTCCACTAAAGCAATTGTGCTACTCTTTACCCATCATCCATAAGTCAACAGGATTTGAATGAGAGAGTTCTATGCTTTTGGGGCCAACTGCTGAAATCTGAGGATCTGCAAATGAGAAAGTCTATCAGATTGGACATTACAATCATAAGGGATGTATTCAGCAGGAACTGACAAAACGATGCATAAGATACACAGGACTGAACTCACATTTATCTCAATTTCTTAACCAAAACTCTAGCCACAGCCTGATTATCTGAATGGGAAAATTAACTTTATGTTACACAATTTGTCCTGCCAAACCACTACTCCTACCCAAATGGACATGAGTTCCAAAAAGGTGACATCCTTTTTCCTCTCTTGTGACCAATTCAGTGGTCAAGGTGCAGAAAACCACCATCCAGTGAAATATGCCCTCATGCCATGCTCCCTTGCAGCATCTGTAAACAGTTGTAGCATATCTGATGGAACCCATTTGTCTTGCCAAATAGAGACCTTGTTTAAAACCAGTCTTAGATTCTTACAACTTAAAACTTTTGTGCATGTATGATTTAATAGGAAAAACCCTTTAGTAAAACACTACAGAACTCCTGAATAGCCTGTTGATATGGGTAATCATTCAACAAGGATATTAAAACATCAGGCCTAATGGGTGAATGATTAGAACTGCCCTTAGTGGAGCCCAGAAAAGGCATTTGACTCTCAAAGGCCTTAAAAGAATCCTTTCCTCTCCACAAATGGTTTGCTAAGGACCCTACCTGCTTGACATTCAAAGCATTATCAAGTTTATACATGTTGGGCCTTTTTCTGAATCAACACTTGGCAGTTGAATGACCATCACCACCACAGTATAAATACACACAAGCAAGTCTACATGATGGCCGTGTACAATTTCTTATGTTAAAAACCCAATAAGACTTTATTTTGGAACATGCCTCATTGCCACCATCAATTGAAGTTGCTTTTGTTCTATTAATTATTACCCCAACCAAGTATCAGCATGACATTATTCCCACCTCAAAGGCTTGTGGCTGGCTTCAGTTTATAGAATTTTTGACTCTACCAGAGCCAGGCTGAACCCCTCCCCCTTAGCTGGTGAGATTTGAGGAATGTTAAATAGTCTAATATTAGTAATGCTTGAGATGCCTCTTTTCAATAACTACAGCCATAAAAATGCATGAAATAAGCAAACCAGATGTGCCAGGTTTTTGTTTTAAACGTACTCATTTCCCCTTTGCCTAAAACTGCTAAGGGTGTTGGTAAATCCTAAGTTCCAGGCCTTTCAGAATCCAAAATACACTGGATCCCATCTGCATCAACTAAGTTGAAAATGTCCAGATATTCCCAATGACATTTTTTTGTCTTTTAAACAGAATAGGGTTGTGAGTAGTAAACATCATATATTAGACTGCACTGTTCAAACTCTGGGCATCAACTAGACCCTGGTCTTCACCAACCAAACTTGTGGTCCAGGCATTCTCTCTCTGTCCTCCTGACTAATTGCAACCTACAGGCAAACAAGAAAACAGTACCTTGCTGAGACCAACAACATCCAAGTTCTCATTACCCATGTTTATGATGGCCACCTGTTGGGTATTCAACAACCCCTTCTCAATAACCATTTAAAAAAGCCTAGATCTCCCTTCTTGATTCAGGTGCTCTGCAAAAAATCCCATAAGTACTCATTTACTGACTGACTGACTCTCTGTGTAAACAGCCTACACTTAACCAGTCCAACTGTCTACCTGATTGAGTTACTGTGGTCAGGTTTTCTACTTGTGGTTTTACTTCATGTTTCCGGGAAGGTAATTTCGTCTCACCTTATAAAGAGCTGTTTTTTTTTGTTTTGAGCTAATAAATCTGTTGACTGGATCCTGCCCCTCTTGAAGTGGCTCTAAGAAAAGACATTGGCCTACATATGTATCTTGGTTGAAAATTCTTCAAAAAAGGTCTCAGCCTAAGCAGTTAATTATCTCCACCTGCCGCGAATATCCTCCGTCATCACATGATCCTCTAAAAGGAAAAAAAAACAAGGGTTAGAAAATACGTTGATGCAACCTGAGACAAAAGAGCAACTAAACAGAAAAAAAACTAAAAAAACTGCTTCATAGATGCAACTCAAACGCAGGACCTTTTTAGCCAAAGGCACGCATATGACCTGTTGAGCCACTGAAACTGCACACTTTCACCACCCATACACCTTTTTTAAAATAACCATCAGTATATTAAGTTAATCTTATAAAGATGTAACTTTATGAAAAGAGTTGTTGTTGTTGTTGTTGTCTTTTGGCTTTTCCCGGTTAGGGGTCGCCACAGTGGAACTCCGGTCTGCTAATGATTGGCAGTAGATTTTCACGAACGCCGAGGTGCCAGCTCAACGTTCAACATTCAACGAAGGCACACCCATTTACGCATGTCTTTTGAATGCCCACCCAACCATGGGGAGGACATGCAGACTCCACACAGAAGGCACTCCCTGCACTCCATAACAGATGACATACTTCCCTTCCCTTACTAAGTTATGGTATTATACATGTGGGAAAAACAATACATTTTAGATGAAACCAATCAGTATACTCATCTTCTTGAGTGTTACTGTAGGTTTGTGGATGATTGTTTTTTCATTTGGAAGGGGACTCTAGTTCAATTGGAAAATTTTTTGTCTTATATTAATACCACGACAGACTTTCTTAGATTTAAGATGGACCACTCTATGGAACATGTTGATTTTTTAGATGTCAGGTTATATAAACAGCAAGGTAGATTGGAGACAAAAGTGCATAGAAAAGATGTTTATGCTGCTAGGTATTTGAATACGGCTAGCTTGCACCCTGTTCATATATATATAGAGGGATTGTTAAATCACAGCTGATAAGAGTTAGTAGGCTAACTACTGACAATGATGTGTTCCTGGAAGAAGCTGAGAAAATGAAGGCAGAATTTCTTGAGAATGGTTATCATCCTGAAGATATTAATATGAGCTATGCAGAAGTGATACAAGGTAGAAGTGGCCTTTATAGACCAGTATTAAAGTATGCTTCGATGAATACCTCAGGGAGTGCACTGAATTTAACAGTTAATAAGATGGTTTGTAATAATGTACTTAGATTCACCACCACTTATAACATTAATACTTATGAAGTATGTAAGATAATATAAAAGAATTGGATAATTTTATTATCCCAACCTGACTTAAAGGATATTTTAGATCCAGTACCAAGATTTGCATTTAGGAATGGCCAAGCACTCAAGCAAATTTTGTGTTACAAGGATTTTATGAATGAATCCGTCCCTTTAAGAATGAAAAGGGGCACCTTTAAATGTTATAATTGTGCTTGTTGTTCGGATATAAATGATAGTAATACCAGTTTTCGTCATCCAGTTACAGGTGAATACTTTGATTTCACATCTCAAGCAGATTGTAATACTACTAGACTAGTTTATCTAGCTAGCTGTATTTCCTGTTAGCATTTTATGTGGGGAAAACGACAAGAAGGCTTAAGGATAGAATAATAGAGCACAAATCTGAGATCAGAAGGAAGGTGGAGACAAATGGTTTATATAGACATCTAAATGAATTTCAGACACATGCATTTAAATTTAGGTGTATTTGTACGGTGCAGTTGGGTAATAGGGGTGGTGATGTAGATAATATTTTGCTTTTGAAGGAATATGAATGGATTATACGTTTACAGGCAGATAAAACTCCAGGCCTGAATGGTGCTGTTAGCATTAAACCAGTTTTGGTTAAACGTCAAAGAGAAAATTTATGAGGTAGTTTTTATAATTTTACATATTTTTATACCTTTAGTATGATATGTAAATGTTTAACTCTGTTTAACAAATAGTATATGCTTGAGGTGTATATGGTATTTTTACATGTATTATAATAGGGGTGAGGTTTTTTGATTTTTTATGACTTCAATGTAATGTACTTAAGAAAGGTTTTATAAAAATTTTGGAAGATTTGCATATTTAATTTTGTCCTTTATATGAATGGCTGGCTTTGTCATGTGCTTTTTAATGTTTCCTCTATTTAAATGTATCCTAATTGAGATGATTTTATGTGCTGATGAAGGGTGTAGACCCGAAAGCTTCTCATTAAAACTGTTTGTTCGTGACTTTTGTGTTGTTGGATATCTTGGTATATTGTGATCGAGTGTATTTTGCGATACAAAGATTCTCAGCCAGGGAAAATGTGTATATTGTCCTAATTCACTTCAAGGTTGGTAAAACAACAGATCGAATGTTGACATGCCTTTGGTGAGGATCTAGAAGCATGATAATCTAATGACTGTCACCCATGACTAACTGAAAATCGCATGCAAGGAATGAATAAGTATTATGGGCCAAACTGGAAAGCTAAATAGGAACAGTTTGTCACTGTTCGTGGACCTTTAGTGCAAACAGTATGGCAAAGAACAGCACAAGGGTAATTGAAGTATAAGCAAAACATCATTCAGCAACTATCTCTCCAATGCACCAGTTTAGACAGAATTGAAAATTTAACAGTGTCAGACAACATAAAGGATCCACATCGGCAGTTAATTTTAGCAATCATCTGAGATTGCTGATTAACTGGTAACTCCACAGCTTACACTCCCCCCCCCACACACACACACATTTACATAAGCATGTGACGACTATACTTAACTAAGTTTCTTTTCTTTTTTTCTTCTCTTCTTCTTTTTTTTTTTTAGTACATTGGACAATCAATAACCTCATAGAATAATTACCAAGGCAAACAACAAAAATTACATACATAGAAACTTGAGCTTCTTCATTGGTATGGTGATGTATGTTTCCAAGGCCAGTCATAAATATTGGGTCCTTCCCCTCATTTTTGGATGTCATTGCATCCCAAACCAATGGCAGCAATGTGTCTGCACTGCATATACCACTTCCTATCACTGCTGATATGAATTACTCACACTGAGTTATGTCTACTGTTTTATGGAACTACCAGGGCAATCTCCCAGCAGATGTGAAGAAATATATTTACTTTTATAACCTTGAAGGATGCTGTTAATACTGTAAAATAGCTTGCCTTGACAGATGTGTGCATTGGCAGGCATGCATGACTTAGGTTGACTAACATTATGGAAGAGTTGAAATTCTAGCTTATGGATTACTTTTTATTTACTGAAGTAGGGCAAGAGAGCATCAGAAGGGTATAACAGAAAGATTGTTACCTTTCTGTTACCTCTGTTACCTCACACATGTTTAAATCCATACACAGGCATTCTAAATACTCCAGGGTACCCCACCAGCTTTTTAAACTACAGACACACTAAAGGTAAAATAGAAACTATAACTTTTTCCACCAAGCATCAAAAATGCCACAATAGCAAAAGGACTTGTATACAGCAATATACTCAGTGAGAATAAAATGGCTGTTTCAGGGGATCCCAATTTGGGTTTTCACCTAGAATCATTCAATACAATAAAGAAGAACTCAGAAGCCTGCTTCCTTCTCCATTTGTTTCAATAAAAACATCACCATGTAGAGATGGATATAAAAACTTTTATGAAAGGGACAGCTGCCAGAATTGGACTATCGTTCAGTGTTCTTATCCTTCAATTTCAAAACCTTAATCAGCAATGCTCACAAAGGTTTTAGAACTCCTTCAAAAAATTATATACATCCTGTAATAAATTGACATTTGGAAATTTCATTTTTTCCTAGTTCCAAGGAAAACCAGATATCCAGTTCCAGTTTTGAACCATAGTGAATTAAATCAGTTTATGATGCACTTCAATTCTGGATGCTGTCATTGTAGTCTCCATTTCCTTTAATTTCTAAGGGAACTGCATATTTTCCCCTCAGTATGTAAAATGCCTACGTTCAGATCAGGATGCTGATGAAACACAGAATGTTTCTAGGGTTCAGAACTGGATGATGCTATTATTATTTCACAACTAACCATTATGGTCTATTTCACATTATATTGGCTTTCTGAAATTACTTGATGATGCCTCAGCCTTCCTTTCAACCTAAAAGAGAGAGGTGTAACCCTAGCATCTGTCTTTTGGTGCCCCACTCCAGAGACACCCTTGTGCAATGAGAGGATAGCACCTTGACCTTTTATGATCTTGGCATCATGGTAAGCTACGTGAAATCAGCTCTTTTTTTCTATGATATGTAATAGAATACATTGAAACGAAACCTGACTAATTGCAGACAAAGCTTTTTTTTACAGTGGAATGCATGTGTTGTCGTCAAGTGATGGTAGAAGATCTAAAGATGCTGGATATAACTTTCTTTGTGCCATGCGCTGGTGAAACCAGTCTATATTTTGCTATTTGGCTACATTAGAAATGGAGAATTTTCACAGTGAATATGAATTTAGATTTTCAGAAGGTTCTAACATTTGTGTTGGTCTGCTGAATTATTTCCATGCACATCATTTCCTTAGTTCCTAAATTACATTTTTTTTTACCTTCAGTAAGTATGGTCTAGGGCTACAAAATGACTGTTAAGCAGATATTCAGAGGGAATCTAAAAGCATTGTGTATAGACAGAAAAAATGTAGCCAGATGTACTTGATGAGTTATGTAGAGGGTTATGAATCTTGGATAGCAAAAGTGTGTTACCTTTTAACATTGTAGACTGTTCTAGTCAGTGGCTTTATTTTAATTTTTGATGATTTTCAACCAAGCTGCATAGAAGATAACCAAGTGAAGCACTGAATGTGGCTATGCAAATGAGCGGTCAAAATGACATTTCTCAAAGGATTACCTATACCTGAAAGCAAAAAGAAAGTAATAACTAATAATATTTATACATACATGAAGCAATTTATTAGGCATTTCTAACTATTTGAGAAAAAATTGGTTGCAATAATTAGTCTCTCACATTAATGCGTATTTTAAATACTGAGGTAAATGAACTGTAGACTTCTAATATAATTTCGAAATGGAAGAAGGCACACTACATTTAGAAAACACACACACACACACACACACACACACACACACACACACACACACACACACACACACACGCGCACATGCACACACAAACACACACACACACACACACACACACACACACACACACTCTCTCTCTCTCTCTCTCTCTCTCAGACAGAAAACATTTTAAGAAAAGATGAAAACTCATACTGTTAGCATAAATCAAAATAGGCATTAATCCCACATTGTGACCTTTGTGCATGATTCTTTTAATGATATAGCATCAACTAGTTCATATGAATTTTATATATCATCATCATTATCTTCATCAACATCATCATCAACCACTTTTTCCAATTTTTAAGTGTGGGATTGGGGAGTTATTTTTACTCTTGTCACCTCTCTTGATTCAGTCCTACCTTTTTCAAATGGCATACCTCACTTTCACAAGTCTTCTCTCAGGCAGTCCATCTCTTTGCTGAGCATTCTCATTTCTTATTTAATTTTATATGTCTGTCCCAAATCTTCTTCACTGAATTATCTTCTGCTTTCTTAAAATGTGACTGAACCACTATAATCAGTTCTCCTTGATCTTCTCTATAATTATGACTAGTTTGGCTTCTGCTCTGATATACTTGTTTCTTCATTTGTACAATAGTGGTACATCAAATGCTCATGTCAAACACTTCATCTGCTGTGGCTGCTAAACAAGGGACTGAGCCAAATTATCATTGGGATTGTATAAGTAGCACAGTCCTATAGGAGTGATGCAGACAACACATACACACACGCACGCACACACGAGCACACACACACACACACACACACACACACACACACACACACACACACACACACACACACACACACACACACAGTAGACAGGCAAGTCTCAACAAGTAGTCATTACATTTTAGGGAATATAACCTGACACTACAGGAGAAACAAGCAAATTCCAGTTTCAAGGTCTCTGCATTAGAGAGGCACTACAAAGGAATTTCCAGTCTACAGGAATATATGAGTGTGATGAAAGGTGTCCCTCAAACTTGGAGGAGGAATATGATGTTGCACTTTGCTATAACGTTGATTGGTTACCCTGCCTATTAGGCAGAAAAATAGTCCTTGAAGGAAAAGACTGTACTTTGTGACAACTGTGTATTTATAAACCAGCTCTGAAAGAAAACTCATTGTGTATATTTGAATACAGCACTTGTGGAACTACTGTGAAAATTTCAAAGTATGCAAAGGACTGAAGATTGTTTTCTGCATATTCATCAGTTTCTTTTGTCCCTGGAATTAAACCTCCTTTTTGAAACAATGAAGTTGACGATGAAAGACTGTTTTATTTCTGAAAGCACTAGGAATATACTACATTGATAGTTGCACAGGACATAAAGAGCAGTTTCATTGCTGTGATTTTTAAACCGCTACATGAAAAGTGTTCTGCCTGAGTTTTCCCCAACCATAGAACCTCCCCTGAAGAAGCACTTATCAACTGACTGCTCAACAGAAAAGACATTGCAGAATAAATTATACCTGCTAAAGTAGTAGGAACTCATGGTATGTTGCCTGAAAGAAACTTGATGAAATTGAAATGTTTAAACCATTATACCAATACAGAGAGTTCCTCTGGGATCTTTGTGGTAGTAAAAACAGTTTACTTACCACTAGTCATACCTGTGTGCCCATACTGAGATGTTTCCTGGACAAGAATTTTTAGTGTAGTTAAAAGATCTTGTTTTGTAGCAGTCTTCTGTCTGTGTAATTAACTGTAAGCCAGAATTCTGTTACAGCACTTTACCAAGAAATTGTTGAAGGCATGTATGGACCTAGACAATACTGATGGCCAGAGCTACAGATACTGAAGTGAGAAACATTGGCATGGGCTGGAGCTTCATCAGAAGGACAATCCTATAAGATTCACAACTAGACATTTAATATAGTCAGAGCATTATGGTCACAAAAATGTCTGAATGAAATTATATTTTAAAACTGTGGCTAGAACCTCATTTAAATGAAGTAAGTATACATTTAGCAATTTTTTGCTGTAGATATGTTTAAAAGGGCTCTCCTTTCTATCTTAGAAAGTGGGTGTTCAAGAGTGACTCTAAATCTTCTAAACATCAAGCTGCTTTAGTAGAACATTCTTTACAAACTAAAATTGCAAAAACCTAAGAGATAGACTTGTATGTATCAAGGCCTAGTAGCAAGCCTTCACCTATGCATACTGCTTACTTAAAGGACAACAATGGGATTCTATTATTAAATGCTCAACTTCTCTGCCCTTTTTCTCCCTATTTACTGTCTCTGCTATGAATGGACAACACAGCATTTAAACTATTTTAAATCAACTGTTCTGTTTCTCTCCACTAGAACAATACCTTACAGTACTGTGGTGGTTTCTCTTTCAAAAAACTTTTATCCGGCCCTGAAAAAGCTTGCTGCAGTCTCCAATTCTATGATGTCATCAAGGCCACTGAATACAAGTAGTGTTCTAGCTAGTTCCCTCCCTAAATTGCCATCACCACAACCATCTTAAAAACCCACCAATGCTGTGATGTCACAGCTCCCTGGTCCTTCCCCTTCCCATACAGAAAGTAAAGTCTGTAGACCAAAGATCTTCCCTCCCTCCAGCTCTGTTTCTGTGGTGATGTGCAAGAGCAGCTACTGATATTTAGTTTGTCTGTAAAACTGGTTGTTTATTGCTGTTAGAAAAAGGTACCTGTCCTCAGCAACTGAAGATACTTGTGTGAAACTCCTATCAAAAGTCCACCTGAAGCTCCATTTCTACCCCAGCAACTGGGCCTGCAAATTCTTCACTAGATTTGCCTGTAAGCTAAAGTATATGCGACCCAATAATCTACCTGATTATGCCGACCTGTGTACAGCTGCCTGCACATCATTGCACCTGTCTCCTACTCTACTCCTACCCTTTTTTCCCTTAGTCTGCCATTCCCACTCTCATTCTATTGACCCTACCTACTGCTTATCCCCACTGTAGTTGCTCACTCAATCCCTTTTTCTACACTGTTACTGACACCACTGACCCCTTCCTCTTATTTACACGGCTACTAAGTGCAAGTCTGCTATACCACTGTCCCACTAGTGCTCCCTCGCCTTTAACTAGCTGCTACTTACTCATCTCACTGATTGTTTCTGTTGCAGATCCACCTTTGCAGATATTTTAGCGTGTCTTAGGTCTGTGTCTCTGCCAGCTCCTTGAATCTTGTATTACCTTTGTTTTCTAATTATTCCCTCCCGCAATTGCACACCAACCCATCTTCTAAGCCTATCCCACCTTCTCCTTTCCACAGTTCCTTTCTAGCCCCACTTTCCTGTCTATCCCACCATTTTGCATGCTCTATCCGAACTTAAGCCAATTATCCCTATCCATAATCCCTTGTGACATTCAAAATCTCTGCTCTGGCATTCTCGCGCCATTTTCTCATCTGTACATCTACCCCCCTTCATCTCCATTTTCGTTGTGATATGTAAGAGCAGCGACCAATATTTAGTTTGTCTGTAAAACTGGTTGCTTATTGCTGTTAGAAAAGGTAGTTTGCTTTTTTTTTCTGCTGTGATTTCCTCTGCTGTGCTTTACAAAGAACTTGAAAGTTATTTTATGCTGGGCAACTGTTAAGTTCTAATGAACGTGGATGGGCCATTGTATACCAGCCTCAGGGCCCAAGACAGCTAGTGCTTTTAGTTACATGAAATGCCCACGCTATCAATAAGATTTGTTCCTTCCTAAACTGTTTATACTATAAACCTGTTTCCCACTTGGTACATGTTTTTACCCCATAATCTTCTGATTTAGGCTGTAGTTGCGTATGCCTTCCCGCATAACTTTAAGAGGCGCTCTGTGGACTTGTTTATTGTGCTTTGTGGGCTGTAAGCCACTAATATTATACATGCTGTAACTTTTTGGACTCAGTAAACTGTCAGTTACAAGCAACCACTCAAGAGTTGTGTCTATCGCAATATATGAGGACACTGACTCTGCCCTCATACTTTGTAATTTCATTCCCAATCACTAGCTGGTTTCCCCTCATACTTTGTAATTTCATTCCAAAAGACTAGCTCACTACCACACATTTAGTACATTTTTGTAACCAGTAATCAGGCACGGAAGGTTTCATTGTTAGCTCTTTACCCTGAATAGAGCTGTGATAGTACTATAATCGCAGAGTTACGATATAGTGTGTATTAGCTTCACTGTTAACTGCTCAACTTGCATGAAACTCTGCATTAGTTTCATTGCTAGCTACTTACCTTTCATTGAACTCTGAAGGTACTGCATTTGTAGTGATACTGTATTATATGTGTTATACATGTTAATACCATATACTTAGTAGTTGTAGCACTAGGCTCTTTTAACTATACAGCCTATTTTGACTGTTATGAAATGATTATTGTACTGTTACTGCCACTGCATAATTTCTGCTGGGTTCATAGCTGGTTGCATCCCTATTTTAAATATTGATTTTGTGTCTCCTGCTGGGACCTCATTTGCGTACATTACTGCTATAGGTATTGAATGTTTTGTGTAATGCATTCTGTTGCTTTTCCCCTTTGTATCTCTGCTGCTGCATTTACATCTCATCTCTCAGCTTACATACTAGTCTGCACACTCTACCTGCTCTTTTCTATTGCTATCCCCTATGTACTGCATACCTTTAGAACCGGCTCTCTAAATCTTTCTAGTGTTTAAATTTAATTAATCTCCTCTCAACACTCTGGCACCCATTTATTTCTGTCCACTACTTTCTGACACCTTATCCTTTTTCTCTCCTCCTATCCACTCCATTTCCCTCTATATGTACTTTACTGGTAGTCTCCTTCCTCTAACCTGTGTGGCTCTCCCCCTTTTTTCCATGGTACCTGTCCTCAGCAACTCAAGATACCCGTGTGAAGCTCTCATCAAAAGTCCTGCTGAAGCTTCATTTCTGCCCCAGCAACTGGGCCTGCAAATTCCTCCCTCGATTCCCCTGTAAGCTAAAGTACATACAACCCAATAATCTACCTGATTATATTGACCTGTGTACAGCTGCTTGCACATCACCACACCTGTCTCCTATTCTCCTCCTACCCTCTTTTCCCTTAGTCAGCCATTCTCACTGTCATTCTGTTGACCCTACCTACTGCTTATCCCCACTGTAGTTGTTCACTCAATCCCTTTTTCTGCACTGTTACTGACACCACTGACCCCTTCCTCTTGTTTACATGGCTACTAAGTGCAAGTCTGCTATACCACTGTCCCACCAGTGCTCCCTTGCCTTTAACTAGCAACTAGCCTCTACTTACTGATCTCATTGATTGTCTCTGTTGCAGATCCACCTTCTCAGGTATAGCCCCACTCCATTCGCCCTTGCTATGCTCAGGCTCACTCCACTCCCCTACGCTACCCTCATTAACACCCACCCTCACTTTCATGTCGTTTATAATCTACCCTAGATAAGCACACTCCCTACTCTCAATCCTATACTCCACCCCACCTCCTCCAGTACAACTGAATCTTCTCTATAGCTCCCCCTGTCTAGCTCTTCATCTTCATACAATCCCCTCACATTCTCCCATCTTTTCCACTCTCCTTCCCCTCTATACACCTATATTCCCTTCTCCAGTAAATTTGCTAGTCTCCATCCATCTTTCATTATTTTACCCCTCTCTCTCTCATAATGATGTCCGAACCCCTCTCAGATATACTCTCCCTCTTTCTCTGTGCCTCTTGCTTATTTATTCTAACGCTCTCTACCTTCTATCATAACCCCTTGCTTAGGACTATGCCATCACCCACTCTCCCAAATCTTTACACTGATATACAAACTTCTAGCAACTTTTCCATTGCTCCCTCACTATTCACAAACTACATAACTAATTTCCACAGAGTAAAAATCCTCCCACTTATGTCTCTACATTATAAAATTAGACTTAAGTATGCTTCACTATATCCTCTAACAAACTCTAAAATAATTTATCTTCTTACTTTACTACTCTCAGGAGATATCTGCCCCAATCCTGGGCCACACCCCAACTCCTCTAAACAAAGCTATAATGGCACTGCCTACACTTCTCCATCTCCACCTCCTCCTACTCAACCCACCATATCACTTCCTGCTGCCTCCATTGACTCAATTAACCTCTCATCTTCCAAAAACTTAACTATAATCTCACTCAATATACAAAGTATCACTGATAAGGTGATCCATCTTCACTCCCTGATCTCTCAACATACTCCAGACATTCTTATCCTTTCAGAAACTTGACTACAACCACAAATCCCTGATTCAGAAATCCTTCCCCCAGGATATATCTTCCGACTTGATTGGAAGGGGGGAGGTGTAGCCATTCTATACTGCAATCATATCTCACTTTACCCTCGACCCACACCCCTCCTAAATTTTACCCTGCTGAAATCCTTATAGTAAACTGTAAACTTAATAAACACAAAAACCTCACAATTGCCACCATTTATATCCCCCTGGAAATAATATTCCTGTCCTAGAACAATTTCTCACTTGGATCTCTGATAACATTACCTACAAGACCAATATGCTGGGTGATGTTAATATTGACTGGACAACCATAAACTCCTCCTCTCCCCATACATGTATCAACTTCTAAGACTTCTCTCAGCTCATTACTTCTCCCACTCGCTATAATAAACATACCATCACTGGCACAATTCTTGACTGGATCCTCACTTCCAACCCAAACCTTTACCACAATTCCTGTACCCTCTCAGTGACCACCTTCTCACCCTAGTTTATAGGACTTCTCCTCAATTCCACAGGCACCACCATCTCAAGGACTGTTGTAAACTCTCTAACTTCAATCTTGATACTTTCAATAATATACTTTCCTCCTTCGACTGGATCTTCTTATACAACCTTCATCTTGATAAAGCCTCCTCTAAATTCAATGAAATTTTCCGTAATACTTTAAATGCTCTCGCCCCCTTCAGAAAAATATGTCTTAAATCTAACTTTTCCCCTTGGCTTTCTCAGCCCACTCATAACCTCATGTTACAGAGAGACAAAGCCTGGCAGAACTGGAAAAAAACTAATTTACCAGACCACCTTCAAAGTATAGATAACTTAGGAACCTTGCCAAGAAACATATTTATAAGGACAAAATGCAATACTATTATGAACCACTAAACAATCCTCACTTTAATCCCAAACTATTTTGGAACAATATTAATAACCTCCTTTACCCTGATAAGCCTACTATAACTAGTCCCTGTCCAAATAGCTCTTACCTTGATACAGCCACTCTACTTAACAGTTTCTTCATCGTCTATCAAAAATCTTAGTAAAAATAATGATTTGCATCTTTCCTCTAATGAGCTCATTCCATCCACCACTACCCCCCACCTTCTATGTTAAACCCTCTCTCACTGCATATAAAAATCACTTTTCTCAAAACTTAAACCCTGCTGTGATCCGCTGACAACCTACCCCCACAATTCCTCAAAATCGCTGCTAATTGTATTGCCTATCCCATCTCCATTCTTATAAACCAATCTATTCTTGAAAATACTGTGCCCAAAATTTGGAAGAAATTCTATGTCATCCCCCTTCATAAAGGCAGAAACTCCACAGACCCATCCAACTATCGTCCCATCCTATCCCCCCTCTCGAAAATAATGGAAAAATGTATACATAAGCAAATATTTGAACATCTTATACAGGAAAACCTCCTAACCCTCATGCAACATGGTTTTCATCCCCAGAATAGCACTGCCACTGCTCTCATTACCTTCACTCAGACCATTGCCAAAGCTCGTGATGAAAACAACTGGTCTCTTCCCTCTTCCTCAATTTATCAAAAGCTTTTGATATGGTCTCTCATAATCTGCTTCTATCTAAAATTAAAAACCTTAAGCTCTCTGAATCTACTATATGGTGGTTCTCCAGCTACCTCTCTGATAGATTTCAGTCTGTCCTATGGCTATCAGCTTCCTATCCCTTCCTTCCTGTTCATACAGATCTATGATATGGCATTGAAAAGGCCTTTCATCAAACAGCTTTATAATCAAAAATTGCGTTAGAAGTTGCTTTTGTGAGATCTCAGTACAGTGAAGATCAGAAAATTTGCCCTTTCCTAACTGTAGTGTGATCTTGGAGTTGGTATATATATATATTTAGCAGGGGGTGGGGGGGGGGCACAGCCCTCACAAAATTGACTTCTATTAACGCAATTTTTGATTATTAAGCCATTCGATGAAAGGCCTTTTCAGTGCCATATCATAGACCCGTTTATACTGGCATACCCCAAAGCTCCATACTAGGGCCCCTCCTATTTAACATCTTTACGAATAATCTCTATACATCTCACCCCAACTTTTCTATAATCCAGTATGCAGACAATTTGACCATCATATATTTTATATATTTTTAGTTTTTCCTTCTTGTCTTATCTTCAGTACATCTTCAAAATTATTTCTACTAAACATACTGTATAAACAACAATCATATGTTACTACCTGCTATGCTTTTAATTGTATGTCTAAACCACTATTGTTATATAAATATCTTAAGCAATTATATGTTATTATCTGCTCTATTTTATAACTGTATGTGTAAACCTCAATGCTCATGTAAATACCTTATGTATAGTATGTTAGCAATTGTCTGAAAATAGGCAACTCTGTCCAGTCGGACCTCCCTGGTAAACAAATTTAAAAAAATAATAAATAACATATCTTGCTCTGATAATTTCCCCCATCTTCTGTCCGTTACCCAAGACTCACTACTGTCCATGGAAAAATGGCTAGCCAACAATGAACTCTTACTTAATCCAAAAAAAACAAAACTTCTTGTCTTCCTCACCAAATCTCTACAGCATTGTAAAAACTCCTGCATAGTGTCATCCCTTAACAATACTACTGTCTCTGTAGAAACCCATATTAAACTCCCTGGCGTTGTTATTGATGAACAACTTAAATTTGACACTCATATTCTACAAGCTATCAAAAAAAAAATCACACCAAAAACTAGGACTGCTATATAGGAATAAGAAATAATAAGAAATACCTGCTGAAGAACACAAAATGGTTTGTAGCTCAAGCTTTTCTACTGCCTACCCTATTCTACTCTGCACCTATTCCCACTAATCAGCAGTCTAATTTCATGGCCAAACTTGAATCCACCTGTAATAAAATAGCTAGATTTGCTGCCAATCTACCCTACCAAACCCATCACTGTACTTCCCTAAAAAATCTGTCAGGGCCAGAAGTCCAAAACCAACTCCTGTTTCCTCAACTCCACCTCACATGCTCTCTGCTGCCTAATCTCTTCCTCTGCCCTGCTCTCTTTACCCTAATCTCTCCCTATATCCCCAAACGATATCTCTGCAGTGCAGACCAATATCTCCTGGAAGTCTATAAGCCCACAAAGGAAATCGGTAAACATTTGTATAGTCATTCTGTAGCTTGCACCTGGAATATAGTCCCTGCAGACCTTACATCCATCACAGTCAGTCTCAGTTTTAAAAAATACACTAAAAGATTACATGGTTAACACATGGACTTGCCCTTGCCCTACATCTACCTGACCTATTCCTCCTCAACTTCCTTTCTCCTTTATCTCTATTCATACAATGTTATATTACCTACACCCAGTTGTCAAAGGCTATAAATAAACAATTTTTCTCTCAGTTCTTATATTTATAAGGGAGTTGTCGCTCCACTACTTAACTGATTGCTTGCAAATGTTGTAATTGTAGTCTTACTCTCTATGTTAATGCTACCATTTTTCTTTTTGTGCTAATAAGTCTTGATTTGCTTATTTGTTTAAGCGTTGTATCTGTATTTGTACTTGGATAGGTAATATACATTGTATACGTCTGCAGCTTTTCTCCTTGGGTCTCTGCTGAAAATGAGCTTCTTGCCCAGTCAGACTAACAAATGTCAAATAAATAAAAAAGTCTAGAACAAGGAAACAGTACGAGTCAAGTCTCTTGCTGTGAGCTATCAATCATAGCAGGTAACAGCTTAAATTACCCTTAGCACTTTGACAGCTAGTGAAGATAGGTGTGAAGGGGGATGGGAGATGACTCAAAGTATTACAATTCAGGCTTTCCAAAAGACTGCAGTTTAACCATTCTAAAAAGACGCAGCAGTAAAAAGCACTTTGAAAGTCTGTTCTGTGGCATTTGCACTGTTTTTGTTTTAAGTAGTCATTGAATGGCATGAAATGTTACTTAAAACTAACTGACTGAAAGATAGGGGTGTATGCATGTAAAATCAATGTAGTGACAGGAGCTTTAGGAAGAAAGAGGCCTGCATGATGTAATTATTTACAGATGTAATTATTTACAGACGAGCACTGCATTGTGGGATACATAGAGGCAGACTAAACAATCAGAATTACTTCAAGATGCTAGACCACATGTGGTTAGACTCAAAAAATATGTATAAAAATATTTAAAAATGTGTAAATAGTCCCAGAGTGGTGTTAAAATGTAAGAAGCACCAAACCTTAATGCAATAACTTTATGAGTTGGTTTATTTAAAATATTCTAGAAAAGGACATACAGCAAAGTACTGATAACTTAGTGATATTAATACTACACCAACAAAATTGTTTTAATGCCAGCAATTTGCATGCCCATGGAATATGAATAGATTGAATGTGACAATGTTGAACTTTTAACTACTACAAGTGTATAATATGCTTTCTGCCAATGTGCCATTACTAAATATGTTAATAATTGCAGTAGTGGAAAATAAATGCAGGGACGGTTGGATTCAGGAAGCATGGTTATATCAGTTAAAACCAATAAACAGAAATTTTAAGTAATATATGTACATGCAGATAAATGAGAATACCCGAAAACACAGGTAGAAATGCATTTTTGTCTAGGTAAAGTGTTATACTTCATAGTTCTAGTGCTTAACTTAGCATATGATGTGGTATGTGCCCAAGACTTATATAGTTTTTAGAGATATGGAAGCTATGCCATTGCCAGAAATGTATTGTGCTAGCAAAGAAAATAGTGTGGAGCTAGAAAACACAAAAGGAACTAACATTTGGCTCCGGCTAGAAGAGTAAGGCAAGTTATGATTCTGATACTTGCAAAAAGTCAAGAGTTGTTAGAATAATGAAGGACAGAGAATGAGAGTTTTGCCAAAAAAATTCAGTAGTTAAAGTGATAAAAGGAAATGTGTGGAATTTGGCATGTAAGGAACTATAGTTGAGAGTATACTAAAGGAAGTGGATGTAGAAACTGAGGAATAAATAGATGACTCTCATATGAAATAGAAAAGTCTATACTTGTACTTGAAGGAAAATAAGCTGCCACCTCTACTTCACATCAGAATACGAAAATAATGATGACTGACCTCCAGATAAGCCTTTCAATTTCAAAAAGGCTCAGTGGGAAGACCATTCACCAACAAAGCTTGATAAAGTATAGCTAGATGGGGTAAAAATAGGAATAAAACAACCCCATTTCATAACCACACTTTGAGTTAGGAAATGACCTGCTCCATGGGGTAACTAAAATCAGAGAACAGTTCTTGAGCTAATTAGTAGTTATCAAGTAAATACATTATTGCGTTTTCACTTAAGAGTGGCTCAAATAAAATGTAGGATTTTACCTAGATTTTATTGGTTGGGTATTCTGAAAAGCCATGGAAAACTTTTGTGCAGCTTAGCCAGGGTGTGAAAGTATAGCATCCAATCTGCAGTCTAAGGGTCCTTTTATACCATTACTCATTGTGGTTGTCTAATTAAAATGCATAGCAAAGGATAATGTGGATTTACACAACTTGTAAAACTGAGTAAGGGTATATCCTGGTAGTTATTGATTATGCAACAACGTTTTCTGAGGCAGTACTCCATATAAAGAGTCAGAACAAGTCTATAGCCAATGAAATAGTTCTGTTTTATTCTAGGGTACAAATTCTCTGGGAAGTTCTTTCTGACCAAGGCACTCCATTTATGTCTGGAGTAATGCACTAATTATGTCATATTTGTAATGGGAACAGGTAAAGACATTTGTACCACCCTGAGGTAGATTACCTCTCACCTGTTTAGATTTTGACATAATTTCCATCCAGATTTATGCCTTGTATTTTCAGTCTGTTCCTCATAAAATTTGTGGTTTTCTGGATTTTGTGGCAAATCTATGAGATCTGAATTCACTAAATAATGACAGGCATTTGAGTTTCAGACATTATATCCTTTATAAAATGTATGGTAACACAAGACCTTTATTCTAGCAACTTTAATATTTGAAATGTGTCCCTGTTTTTGGAGCTTTATCCCACCATTATTTTTAGTTTTGTCCAGTTTTTTTGTGCCAAGAGGTTGAGAGCATTGCTTTGGCAAGTTAAATGATTTAATAAAACTTAAAAATCTGTACAACAGAAGGTCATAGAAGTGAATGGAAGAAATATGGGCCATCTGTTTCTATTCTTTCTTTTTGTGGTAAGATAAGTACCCTGTGTTTCAACTAGATTCACACAGTCTTAACTGTTGCATGGCAGACATTATTAAGGCTTAGCAGCTATAACAAAACAAACATGGAAGAAAATACCCCCTTT
Source organism: Protopterus annectens (assembly GCF_019279795.1). Classification (NCBI taxonomy): domain Eukaryota; kingdom Metazoa; phylum Chordata; order Ceratodontiformes; family Protopteridae; genus Protopterus; species Protopterus annectens. The sequence goes on from NC_056728.1 coordinate 1,774,797,495, forward strand.
AAAAAAGTGTGATATGGCATTTTTCTGACTTGGAGAACATGATAAGAGCTAGGGTCTATATCAGTTCACCAAAACAGCTGAAGTTCGATCACCATATGTTCGAACTTCTAACCACGAAGTAAAAAAACATCAAAGTCTTAGAACAGCAATTTTTTTCCCAAGGAAAAAAATCGCTGTTCCAAGAAACACACGCACAACACAAGCACACCAAAAAAACAGCAATCCACACATAAACACTTAAAATCCTACATCTAACCCTGCACTAAACTGTACATACACTACTATCTATCCACTTACCTTAACCCAAACCCTAACCCTAAGGTCCGTCACTATCGCACACTCACCTGACCCGCGCCCTTACCCTATCTCACCTATCCCGTCCTAACCCTAAAGTCTGTCACTGTCCCACACCCACCTCACCCGTGCCCTAACTCTAACTCACCTAACCCACACCCTAACCCTAACTTCCACACAATCGCACACTTACCAGAACCCAACCCGTAAGTTCCCACCACAGTCCTGATAACCGCGAAGCCACAGAAATGTCCCACTGAATTCTTTGCCTGGGAAAGACTTCGGTGTGCCATGACTTCACGATAATCAGTGTTCTAACTTCACAGTTCAAACATCCGATGTTCGATCGTCAGCCATTTCAATGGACTGATATAGACCCTAAGAGCTATACTTGATGTGAGGATGTGAGGTATTGCCAGCTATGCCAGGAGAAGTAGGGCAGTGAATGTGTAACATATGCCAGCATAGCTAGCTGGAGTTTTGTAAAGAATTATATGTTATCTGTATATCAAAGTGATTTGTACAGGTGCTTGTACTGAAAATGCATTTGTAAAGTTGCTTGTGTTAAAAAATGTACCAATAGTGGGTCCTGCTGGGCAGAAAAAGAAATGCACCTGTATGCCAAACTGTACTGTAGCTGTTAAAATGAATATTGTAACAGAGGATACTGGAAGAGAAGAGGTTAATCTCAGTCCAGCTAACTTTGAAAAGTAGGCTGAAATTGAATTATCTGGTTTAGGCCATACAGATTGTATCTTACAGTTTTGATTGCACCCAGGGACAAAATGTCTGTGAAAACAAGGACTAGGAATCCTGGTGTATTATCCTTAGCCATGAATTATTTGCTACCCTGGAAGGGTGGAAGTGTGGAAATGTTTTTTCAGATGCTATAACACATCTTAGCAAAGCAGTATCTATGTGTATGGTAACACATATGTGTGAGATTCTGGTTCATTTTCTAGTAAAGGGAAGGGGGTTAGTATGGGAATCAGAAATCAGATAACCAGATGTTTGTGATATCATTCTGTAATCCAGGACTGAAATAATGTTTAAATACTAGATGAGACAGGAGTCTTAGTGCAGTCTGTTTTTGGAAACCTGACATAGAAAGATCACTCATGAACTTCATCATGCCTTGCTTTAGTAAGTAACCAGGGAATAGAAAATATAATGAGATTTTTAAGTACTGTTTTTCTGTGTGTGAATACATGTGTCTGTGTTATTTTAATATTTCCTATGAATAAAATTCTGGTGTTTTTTGTAAATAGATATTCAGTATTTTCATGTTCTTGTATTATTTAATATTAAATATATTTAAACCTTTCATTGTGGCTGGTCTTTTAGAGAATGTTTTAACCTTTGTGAATACTTATATGTATTTGGTGACACTTTGGCTACTCCTTGAAGCTTTGCTAAGTTGGTCAAACACTACAATTTGTATTAATGTTAATTTTACTTAGTAAAATTGGGTACCCTTGTAAGAGCCTTAGATTATCTGGTGTTTAAGTGTCCTGTTGTCAGTAACTATCTTATAGTCTGGACAGAGGGGCATAGCTAGTAAATTTGTGCCACCCTTTCCCAGCGTGCATGTGTGTGTGAAAATCAAATCTCAAAGTGTGTTTGTGTCAGCTTCTTGGAGCAGGGACACAGAGCCCTGGTTTCACAGAGAGAGTGGTGGAATACTTGGCCTCAAATTTTCGACTGAAGATTTAACTCTAAAGCTGTGCTAGTGGGGAGTCTTACTGGGAGCCTGGAGAGAGAGAGAGAGCAAGGGAAACTCAGACCCCGAACTGAGTGTGTTCCCTGTGTGCTCATAAGGGAAACTGTGCTTGGTGCAGATAGCTGCATCTGGAAATACTGTGTTTGTACCTATCTTTGTTCCAAGGGAATGTCCCTCACCGGTGTCAGTGGTGAGAATTCAGGCTCCTTGATTACTGGCCCAGAGACAATTTCAGGACAGAGGCCAGAAGATGCAACAGATAGCATAAAATAAAATGCTCATATCAGAGAGTATAAACCACAAGACACAAGTGTCTGTGTTAGCACTCATTGTGAAATGTAAGTTTCTTGCAAAATGGTATGGACATTATGAAGTTTTAGCAAAAGTAAGTGAAGTCAGTTGTAAGGTGAAACAAGGAGGGAAAGGAAAACAAGAACAGTTGTATCATAGAAATGTTGTGAAACTTTAGACAGGAACTGAAGTGTCTGCATTGTGTGTCTGTAGGAGAAATTAATACTGCACACACATTATATTCTGAAACTGAACAAGGGAGACATTATTAATATGGCAGAAACAGGAATTTGCAACAAAGAATAAGGACATTTTCTCATAGTTGCTGGTGGAAATAGTTTAATGCAGCACAACATAGAAACCATGCCTGATAAAAAGTGGAGGATTATAATAGGGGCAAAAGTGGTAGCCACCTAAGACCCACAGCTCCAGGGGGGACAATGTCCTTCCAACATAACAACTTTCATTTGTGCCTGTAGGGCAACCCCTCCCAAAAAAACAGTTTCTGTTCCACAGCCAATGTACAGCCAAGGTTTCATCCTTTCCCTACAGCACAAAAAGCAGTAGTACAACCAGTCAGAACAGGGAGTCAGTTTTAGGGTGGGACCTACAGCCATAGTGTAGCACAGCCAGGCTTGATTGAATTGCTACCAGGACAAGCCAGCTTGGGCATGGGCATTTCAGAAGGTGATGCAGATGAAAATGTGTGTGTGTGTGTGTGTGTGTGTGTGTGTGTGTGTGTGTGTGTGTGTGTGTGCGTGCGTGTGCGTGTGTGCGTGTGTGTGTGTGTGCGTGTGTGCGTGTGTGTGTGTGCTTGTGTATTCTAGGTTCCTCTTGTTTTCCAGATGATAAATACTAGTCTTTAAAATGCTAGTTCTTAAAACAGTTTAACAACATAACGAGCAGCACAGCCTGGTTAAGTGACTTGCTCTGTCATGCACTTGGCAAATGAAGGCAGAAAGAATCAAAAGCTGCATCCTTGACTTTAGGAAGCACAGTTTATTAAAAGCGTAAAGGCTTAAATGTCTTCACTAGCTGCCAGACATTCACACACATCTTCATTTTCATATAAAACACTGAAAGTTAAAAGTCACAGAGGTTCGCAATCAGTCAAAATGTCAGTTATTAAAGTTCTATGTGATATTAATGCACTGTTCCTGTATTCAAAATTACAGGGTTTGAACCCTTTCCCTCCATTTGGTTACTGTAGGATTTTGAGGAAGTTGTAATTGATGGTCACGTCTGTGTGTGAGTCTCTATAGATATCGCACTCCTGCATCCTTCTATTCCACCAATACATTTTGAATTATTGTAGTGGGTTAATGCTGCTACTTTTTTCACCATTGGTACGGGGTTTGAATCCTTTCACCTCCCCTTTTTCTTTAGTCTGGCAGTTGGTGCAGAGGATTAAGGCTGTAAGCTGTAGCTTCTGTGGTACAAGGTTTGATTCTGTCACCTCACACTTACCTACTCTTTGACATTGAGCAAATAACTTAACAGCGCAGTGTTTTGGAGCAACTGGAAGCTTGGGCTTGGCTCCTCAATGATCTTCTTGTCTGCAAGCCTAGTAAATACCTATGAACAAGAGTAGTTATAGGGTAATGGAAGGAATTAATTGTAATAAACAGGACCCTCCTCATGAGCCATATTCTTTGGTTATGTATGATGTTTAGTTGCCTTGTTTTGTTGAATGTTGTTAGCATTTTTACTCTTTAGCTGTGAATAAATTGAACTGCAAGTATTATCTATAAATACATTTTAATTTTGTTTTGCAGGCATGTGAGATGCAATGCATTTTGGGCTGCAACAGTTTGTCTAGCACGTAATATAGATGAGTAAGACTATGAGCTGTTAAAGAGCTCCTTCCTGTAGTACTGGGTTTCATTCTCTCAGCTTTGATTTGTGTTCTGTGTGACTCTGGCCATGGTACTTCACCAATTAGTATTTCTGGACTTCTCCTACAAAGGGACACATATCCAGGAGGCTGTCTCAGGCTGTTAGCAAGTGTGTTACACATTTATCTGTAGAATTCCTACACCTTTTACATAGCCGCTTGACTATATTCTTCTTCATTATGAATCCCAGCACATCTCTATTAGTTTAATGGGTTGCCAGATGCATTTTCACTAAATGTGAGTTTCTTTCTAAGGAAGAAAAGTTTATTATTTCACATGCTATATCTGTTGTCAATAAGAGACTGTTTATAGGGTCGGCCTTTGGTCAGCTGCTGCCCAAGACAAGGGCTTCATAGCACCCCCCCACACCACCCATGCTCCCATCCTGGTCTGCCTACCCCATCTAGATTACTTTTTTCTTCCTTTTTCTCACAGTTTCTTTTACTCTTCAGTTTTTCCTGTATTCATTTAAAATATTTTAAAGAAACCACTTCTTTAATACAAAAATAAAATGAACAAATAAACAGTCGAAAAGCGCCCTTGCTAGAGCGGTGCCCTAGATGGCTGCCTAGCTGGCCTATGCCTAAGGCCAGCTATGAGTGTTTTGTTTAAAAAATGACTGTCATTGCTTTCACTGTAAAATTTGAAATAGAAGTTTTAAGTGAAATCTGTATCTCTGTGATAATGATAAAAATAAAGAAGACAGTATTATGCACACAGACAAGTTTTAACAGTGTTGTACAGTCATTTGATATTGGTATGGCTGGTGTGGGTTTGTTTCATTATCCTGCATTGGGCCCCATTTAATTACAGTCCAGCTCTGTTGACTCTGTAGGTATATACTGCAACAATTCAGCCTTATCAGTCATTCGGGTAGGTCAGTCTTCTACCGAATGATTTCAGGGAAAATTGCTATTCTTGACTACTGGGAAGACATAGGGAGGTAAAAAAATAGAGGTATGTGTCGTGCAGGCATGTAAGCCTCCCTTTCCAAAAAACAGCATGTTGTATGTAGTGATATTTTTGATTTTTGTATGACTTTTGGGTTGTTGAACAAAAGCTGCAGCATCTATATTGTCTTGAATTGCTTTTCTTTATTCATTGCACCAAAGAATTAGTTTAATAGACCTGTACTGTGTAATATAATATTGCTACATTTTAGAAGTATATTTTCAATTCTTTCTTTACAGCCTTGAGCAACTGCAAAGTGGTTGACATTTGTCAGGTCGTGTAGTGTTCATTATTTGGAGTAATGATCAGAACTGTTTGATCTTCAGCATCCATTATGTAGTCAGTGTTGCATATTATTGTGATACAGTCTTCTCTACAAGATTATATTGTAAAGAATTTCTGCATTAGTTAAAGATGCTACTCTGTATGGCAGTTAGGACTGAAGCT